>NW_019640924.1:166459-261312 GCF_000599845.2 Trichogramma pretiosum | reverse complement strand
AAAGTCACGAGAACATATGTAAAAAAGCGGAAGAAACCGGGCATAGAAACCATCACACAAGAGCAAGAACAAAAAGACGATACAGCAAAGACGATGACCCAGTCACCAGCAGGGGCACTCGAAATAGAAACCACCCAAGGGCAACAACGAGAGGACGATATAGAGGAAGCGGTCGTCCAGCCGCCAGCAGAGGCACCCGAACAACCCGAGGAGTATGCGATAGACGAACACCGTACCAACTACGAAGAGGACTTCGCAAAATGCAACAACGAAATCGTGATCGAAAAAATACTAATTGAATGTAGAGAAAAACTGTTCATGAGAAAAGATAATTATGCATATTTCATAGACTGCGATGGTAGAGCTACCGATGAAGGAGCATCACAGCTCTTGAGCCAGAACAGATTAAAAACAGTTAAATCCGATCCCGGAGAAGTCACAATTATAAAAAGAAAGCAGTCGGTAGAATTCGCTATCTGCATCAAGACACACAACGACAGCACTCCGTGTATGATTAACAACATAGAGAAAGGGTTGCTCGTACTAAAAGCATTAATAGTAAAACTCGAAATTAATACCATAAGTATCGCGAGAAGTCAGGAAATAAGCCATATACCATGGGTCCACGTTGAAAACATGCTGAAAACATTATTCGTCGACATCGAAGTCAAAATAATAATATGTAAGGGGGAAATAAAATTTGTGACGCTACAAGAGAGACAACAGGTATTGAGAGACATGCACGCGAGCGCAATCGGAGGCCATAAGGGAGTCTCAAAAACATTGAGGCGCATGAAACCCCTCTATTACTGGAAAAGCATGAAAAGCGACATAATAAAATTTATACAGCGATGTGACACGTGCCAACTAAAGAAACTAGTGCGCAAAAAGGTGAGACAACCTATGGTGATCAGCGATACCCCTTACGAGGCCATGCAGAAGGTGGCAATAGACATCGTCGGACCACTCCCAAGAACCAAAAAAGGCAATAACAACATACTGACGATACAATGCAACCTCACCAAATTCTGCAGAGCAATAGCATTGCAAGATGCCACCGCGGAGACAGTAGCGGATGCATTCCTGAAGGAATTTATCTGTATATTTAGCTGTCCACAAATCATTCTGTCGGACCAGGGTACCAATTTTACATCAAAAATTTTCGTCAACCTAGCCAAGGCGTTTAAAATCAAAACAGTAACGACCTGCGCCTATAGACCAAGCTCGAACGGCAGCCTCGAAAGATCGCATCACTCGCTCGCAGAGTACCTTAAGACCGTAGCAGGGAAAAACAAAGAATGGGATGACATACTGGAACTGGCAATGTTCAGTTACAATACATCGGTGCACGAGGCACATCAGTTTCAGCCCTTCCAACTAGTATTTGGCAAACTGCCAACACTCCCAACAGCGGAAGCAATCGAAAAATCGGGGAAGATAGTAACGTATACCGACTACGTCAGGAAATTATGTATAACTCTGTCAGAAATAAAGGCCATAGCTAGGGAGAAATTAATTGACGCGAAATTAAGGAATAAGTTCTATTACGATAAAAAAGCAAACGCGGAGTCATTCAAGCCGGGTGACTATGTATACTTACTAAAAGGGGGTAAACAACATAAGTTAGGGGACCAATACACGGGGCCATACTTAGTACTAGAAGTAAATAATAATACTAATAATGTTAAAATTGAAATTAAGAATAAACATAAATTGGTACATGCAAATAGATTAAGGAAATCACATGTTGAAGCGAAAAATAACTAACATTAATTACGTGGGCGGACTACAAAAATCGTGCATTAAAGTTTAACATAAAACAAAGAGGCTAAAAATAAAAGGATATATGAACAAATTACAGATATCAAGAAAGAGAATGTGGAAAATATTCATCATATTAACATGGGGAACAGCAGCTCTAGCGATGGGAAACGCGATTTTTAAAGAACTTTACAATCCAGGAATAATTTTTCACCAAATAGGAGGAATAATCACCTACGACCACATGATCAATATCGTTTCGAAAATTAGGATACCACAAAAGGAAGATATGATCTACGACCTCGATCTAAGCCGTATCGACGAATTCAATAAGAACGCAACATATCGCGATTTCATGAGACTGAATTATGTGCGACTTATCCAAACCAAGTACGCCACCAACTTACTGTTACCAAAAACAGATCATCGCTCAGACTTTACCGCAAGAAAAATAAACAGGTACATGAACATGAAAAATTATTCTAATCTAGAACAAAAAGACGATAATATAGTGATGATGAGCAACGAATGGAACGATGAACTGTGGATGGTCATAGACGATATAAAGGACACCGTGGAGCAATTTAACAACTTGAAGAGCAATGAGCACGAAAAAGCTATTGAATTAATGAAAACAACCAGACACCTTGAAGTTCAAAAGTTCGAGTATATGATAGACTTCAGTAAATACATAGAAGGACTATACAACACATATGACGCAGCGAAAGCAATAACAATACAGAAATATTATCAGGCATCAAGTAAGTTGAGACAGAGAGGCTACCGCTTTCCTGTGGTAAGAAGCGACATGGACTTGAACAAAATAGCCAGCTTACAAATTAGTGTACGAGGCAAATATATGATCACAGAAATAAGTGCGCCAGCAATAAAGCACGGGTACATCGAGCTATATGGCATAAACACGTACAAGGTAAGCCAAGACATGCCGTCAAACACAAGCCTAGAAATAAAAGCATGCGGCGAATACCTGTTGGTGGAAGATAAGAGGACGGCGTGCATTGGTAAAGATGAGCTAAAGAAATGCAAAAACCATGACAACATGAAAATCTGTGCAAGCGATTTTTCGGTTCTAACGGAAGAGGAAAGCTGCGAGAGAAAATTTTTCTTCAACCAAATGACCAACCCAATAGAGAACTGCGAAATCGAAATAGCAAATAACAACGGTACGGCGATTATCGAATACAAACAATTAAATAGTTACGAAAAGGTAGCTTTCTTCAGCGCACACGAAAACGATGTTCTTGAAATCACATGCAAAGACAAACTGTTTCAGAAGGTAATAAGAAAGGTAGGCATGTTGAATTTACCTCCAAGCTGTGAAATATCATCCCTAAACACAAAAAAGGTTACAACCCGCGCCGCACCAAAACTGCCAAGGTTCGATCTCCAACTAACACACCTGTCAGCAGTAGCGCATAGACGTAAATGTATAGCTTACCTCGCGAGCAAGAAAGGCTTAGTGAGAGAGATGCTCGAGGAATGCGTGGCGGAATGTGACAGAGAGATAAGAATCAACCTCTTTATCATCTACGCTGGATCAGCATTCCTATGGGTAACAGCAATAGTAGTAATTGGCTGTACCATAAGAGCACTCAGGAAAGTACGCGGATCATACGACGCCGAGGAGGAGGCATATCGAGCAACAATAGCATACTACGACTACGAATCAAAACCACAATGCGACCTAGTAATAGACTGTACACGAGGAAATAGAGAATAAAACAACATAACTTGTACTCGAATAAATCAGAAATAACAATAATAATTCAGATAATACGAACACTTATAATTAATCAAAAAAAAAAACAAAAAAAAAAAAACCTGCGTGCCATATTAACCAAAAGTATAAAAATATAGAGTATAACCAGCTCCTAAATAAATAAATAAATAATTAAACAAATGAATAAACGAACGAATAATAAAATAATAAATAAATATTAAACCCGTGACGACAACCAAAATTTTTTGCTCCCCCTCCGTAAAAACCAAATTTAATACCAAGACATTAATCTACTATTTCTTTTTTCTACTCTCTTCGTCCCCACGGGCTAAAGGGAAAATGTCAGAAAACCTACTGCGAATGTCCCTCATCGGAAACATTATCATCATCGACCATCGATACAGTGAAAAGGAACTAAATGCGAAGATACTGGACCACATACCGCCGATTAGCATAGCCACTTCGTACATGGGAGGCTTCAGCACTACATGGTTCAACATCCGCGGACCAGACGATGCGGCAGTAATAACTCGACGTTTCTGCGAGATCAAAAAGATCATGCAGCCCGCAACAATAAGCTCAGCTACAGTACCAACGCCAAAAAAGATAAAGCAAGAGGACGAGATACCAAAGCGAAGGAGGGTAGGCCAGGGAGTAGAACAAAGGCATACCCCTCCTAAACAACTACGTCTTAGTGCAGCAAAGGAAAGCGATGACGACACCCCAACCGCGGTTGAAAGAGTACGGGAACTGATAGAAATATTGGACGAAGAATACGAAACCCAGTCTACAAGCGGTGAGTCAACGGATGACTCGAGCAAAAGCACTTCAGGGAGTAGTCAAGCTACTAGCGCTTCGGATACCGCATCAGACAAGGACGACGATGCCCACTCCTCAAAAGGTGATGGATCAACAACTGAGGAAGAAAGCGATTCAAGCAAGGATGAAGACAACCCGTCGATAAGCAGTAAGGCAACAACCATCAATAGGGGAAAATCCGAGGAAAGTATCCTAGAAAAAGAAAGCGCTCCTTCTTCAAGCAGGGCAGAAAGGACCCCTTCTAAGAATAACGCCAGTAGTGATAAACCGCACCCTTATGAATGCGGTACATCACCTAATGAGAGCTGGAGAAACGCGCATTATCTTTACAAGGTTCCAAGCAATCTACCATCGGAAAACCCATCGGAGAACTCAAGAACCGATGAACCAGCTAAAGTAATCAAGACAAGGCCGAATAACGACAGGGATGGATACAATGATGATATGAACAACCATAGTGGATCAAACGGGTACAGTGCAGAGGATGGACAACCTAAATACCGGGAACACGGAATTCGTAAATGTTATAAATGCAGATTACCGGATCATTATGCAAAAAATTGCAATATGAAGAACAATAACCAGGGAAGAGTAGACACCCCTTCAACAAGTAACATCAACGGTTATGCGGGCCCCAAGGTAGTCAGTGTGAAGTACATAGATGGGAGAGACAACACTTACAACCACTACCAGTTGCAAAGCGACCTACCACCGAATAGACAATCAATGTATAAAGGAATCAATAGCAGCAACGACGAAGCTAAACAAGCATCTAGAACTAGGATCACTAGCGCCGCATCAAGATTCACACTGCCGGAGGAGAATCTACGATTCCTCCTGTTTATCCCAAAAAATTATCCAAAGGAGCGAGTCCTGGCCGACTTTAAACAATTCGGTACCGTCATCAACCTAATTGTTGTGCCCAACTACAGTCAACGAAAGAAAGTAGGCTTCATCCTCTTCGAATGCCCGCGCGTTGCACAAATAGCGCTCAACGCAAACTCCGAGGTATATCGCTTCAAGAAAATACGAGGAAGAGTAATTGATAAGCAGTGGAAACACGACCCGTACACCATACACTCGATCTGCAAAAGGAGAATGTACCGAGGAGACATACAAGGGCACGCGCAGATCTGCGACAGCGGACGACCACAAGTCTTCAGGGACCACACAGGTCGCGCGCTATACGAAGACCCACTATCCTACAAATACCACTAAACAAAAAAAAAAGGGGGGCTAAAAGGCAAAGAAATGTTTAACAATTGTCAAATTATACCACGCGCACGCGTAATTATAACAACTAATGTATGAGTAATAAAAATCATTAATAAAATAAAACAAAAATATAAAAAAAAAAAAAAAAAAAAAAAAGGNAAAAAAAAAAAAAAAAAAAAAAAAAAAAAAAAAAAGAGAGGAGTACACCTAATTGAACCTAAATTAAATCAAAGACGTACACAATAAATTATGATAAGTAAATAGGAAGAAGAACTCATATATATAGAAATAACATTTACAAAAAATAAATACTTAGCCCTAAAATGAGATTATATCATATCAGGTGCAAAATGGACAAGAGATTAATGACTATATTGCTTGGCATCGTCCTTTTAATACGAGGAGGAAACTGCATCTTTGGGTACGACTGCGGGAGGAAGCTGACAAACCTCACCACGGTATCATTAATAGACATAGGTGAATGCGAAACGAAGAAGGAAGAAACGAGGTCAACCCAAATCGAAGCGCAGCTTCTGCAAATCAACGATTATAACATTATACACGCCAGAGAATGTAGAATTAAAATCAAAAGAACAGTACATCACTGCGGCATGCATTCACATACGTCTGCAGTGCTATTCGGAGAAATAGAATATTTCAAAGAAATCACAAAAGACGAATGCGAGGGCATACAGCTGACAGGCACATTTAACGGGTTCGGTTTATCGCTTATGCATCTAGAAAGAAATAGCAGCACAACAAGATCGGTGATACTCGCAGGAAAGTTAGATAAAGACTCACACTGCGAGTCCGGAGCCAATTACGATGACCCCTACGGCACCTTCACGGACGTTCTGGTTACGGGTTACGTAACAATAGAAATTTACGACTACGACATAAAACTGAACCTCGAAAGCGACAAGGTATTCATGCAAGACGGTACACCCTGCAACGCTAAGGCACATCGATGCATCAGTGGAAACGGTGGCAACGTATTTTGGAATACGCTCCCCGAGCAGATGTGCGGTGCAAATAAATACACTGTACTATACGAGGGATTCATGACAAAAGTAAGCGACCCCGAAGAGAAAAACGTCATGTATTCATTAGACACAAAAGAATTTTCGTTTGCACTATTGAAAACATACGAGGAAACGATTTGTGGCATAACATTCATAAAAACAGAAGTGGCGCGATTCTTGATAATTGAGAACCCAAGGTCCAATCACCTAATTCAAAAACAGGAAGTAGCGGCAGCAAACGTCGACATCTTTGCATTTATAAACGCCAAAGCATTATTCCTAGAGAAACATCTGAAAAGGCAAATGAAGGACATGTACGAAATGCTTGTGCTACAGCGATGCAAGCTCGAAAGAAAGGTTATTGAAAACGCCTTAGCCATTGCTACGCTACAGCCTAGTGAGCTCGCCTACCAAATACTCGGGGAGAGGGGAGTGATGTCTGTACCGGCGGGAGAAAGCGTACATTTTATTACTTGTTTACGCGTAAGTGTAGAAATACGGAAAACAGAGGACTGCTACAATGAGATACCAGTATTACATGGCAACGAATCGCTATTCCTAGCGCCAAGATCACGCATACTCATTGGACACGGCAAAAAGATCCCATGCGATACGCGCATGCCGCCTATGTTCAAGATAGGAAATATATGGTACAGAATGATGCCCGAGCTAATAGACGCGCCCACTCCCACAATAATCGAACCAGAATCCCAAACTGACTGGAAATACACACCCACCGAGGCCCTCGCTACAGGAGGCGTGTACTCCGAAAAAGACCAGAAAAAATATAGGGACTTAGTAGTATTTCCGTTAGAACGGCCGTCAGTATTGAACCAAGTGGCTATGACCGTAAGCGGTAGGCAATCAAGTAAAGACGGGATCACTATAGCAGGATTTCTCGACGAGGCAATGCTGGAGAAAATAGCAACAAGTACATGGGCCCGGGTATACTCCTCCTTCCTAAACTTCGGCACACTATCGGCAGCCGTGATTGGCCTTATAATGCTACTACGATTAATCAAGCTATGCATAGACGCGACTATTCGATCATACGTACTGTACGAAATATTCGGATTCTCCTTTAAACTACTGGGGGCAATGATGAGCTCCGTAACAGCGCTACTTATACACAAAGACAACAAGAGGGAGAGAAAGGTGGACACCGAAAAAGGAGAAGAAGAAGTCACGCCCACCGCACCCGAGGCACGCATAGAGCGCGCAACTATGTACCCGAACTTGGAACGAGCAAGCGTATAGAGTACGCCTTAAAAACCATGAAGGACCCTCGTCTATGCAATAACCATTTAGGATAAACTATAAATGTAAACATCGTAGATACATAAGGAATAATTAAGTAAATAATGTACGGCGAAAGCGCATCATACCCGTGTATGATAGCATCTCGATACATCGTAAGCGCCAAACACCAAACTGCGGCCGAGAAAATAGAACATAGCTACATAGCGCCGTTACACACGAGTGCAACGCACACGTAAGGAAGCGACACATATACACGACGACCTATCCTACCAGCGCGACTACGTTTAAAACCGGCATAAGATATAGTAGAGCATAGTCATACAGTGCCGCGACGCACAAGCAAGGCGTGTACGCTACGAAAAGAGAAAGTAACATAGCAGGCAGCGGGCCGCTAGGCGGGCAATAGCCCATACACTTACGAATGCAGACGATAGCACGGCCCCGAAAAGTAGGATACTCAAGAAGTAGCGGCGCACGCGGCACGAAAGCGAGCAAATGAATAGAAATAGCTAGAGTATAACAATGTTTAAAACTATACGCCACCACTAACATACCGCTCACATCGATGAATTTACTCTACAACACTCAAACAAAGAGAACAATCTAAAGGGCACCGGAACCCATTGACGTTAATCAAAGGAAAATTCGCACGACAAAACGAGCTTCATGACCCCCCCCCACGCACATAAAAATCACATAACAAAAGAAAATACGCGACTTCGCGATCGCGATCTATTTGCAAAAATCACCATACGAAGAAAACCGAAAAGAGTAGGAAACACAACACGAAAGGGAACCCAGCCGCTTAAGAGAATTTGTTATCAACTACGTAGGAGCAATTTTAGGGAATCAAGCAAATAAATAACAAGTTAACACATTTCTTTTTTTTCTTTTCTCTCTCCGCACACTTTTCATGTACGAACTCACAGCACGCTAACGAGCATAGACTTTACATAAAAACATTTCACGCAAATCTATACACCAACTTAAACCGCGCAAGCATTCCAGCATACACGCGGGCGTAGATCAATGCACACACACTTTCACTTATGAAAACAAAAGACACCTTTTAAATAAACAACACTTTTTTAAATTGAGAAAAAGTTCTTCTGGAATCCTTAACGAGCCCGGCTTCGAAGCGAATCCCTTGTAGACTATGCATGACAGGCGCCGTACACCAATTCGCCCGGCACGTCCACAGGACACATGCATTTCTTGCAAATTGGAACTTCCATGCCGGCCTCTACCTCCCACGTCTCGCCAGCCTCGTTTTCCCACCTTTCAACATGACAGCGCTCATAACCGTCATACGAGTCCTATGAAAAAAAAAAGCAGGAATAAGAAGAGGAAAATTTAAATAGAAAAAAAAAAAATATATATATATATATCTTACGATGACGTTGTAGCCCACAAGGAACTGCAACCGGCCGTCGTGAAGCCTAAACGTCAGTAACTTCCCATTAACGGGGATCTCAGCCAACACCTTATTGAACATCTCCGTATAGCGAGAACTTGCAAGGCCTTGTACGTTGCGCACCGCTCGAACGATCGAGTGTATATGAACTCGCTCTTTGGATATTTTCAAAAGCCAGAAACTGGGATGGTATCATAGGAGCGCACACACACACAGCTCACAAGTTCAAAAAGAGAGGGGGAGAAGAGAAGGAAAACGGATTAAAGCAAATGAGTATAATTGAAAAGAGCACCGCGCAAAAGTCAAAAAATTAAGGGGCAATGGAGGGGAGTATACTGCGTATACAAGTAACGGACAAATTTAGTCTCATAAATTTAATTGAATGATTAGTATAGTATAGTTAGAAAAGGGAAAAAGCGAAAGGCTAAAACTGCAAGCGAACATCGGTAAAAACTGACAACACGCATGAGGGCCGTGAAATCTCGTGATTTATACGCATAAACCGTGAGGATGCATTTCAAGTACGATCGCACGAGTAAGAAAGTGAAAGAGAGCCCAACGCAGTCCACCCGCGGGGCCAGCAAACGGCATTTGCCTATGCTCCTACGTCGCCATGGGCATAGACATGCAACAGACCGATGCGCGCGCGAAGAAGAAGAGACAGGCACGGCGGGCCTCGGCCGCGAGCAACAGCTATAGCATTCTCATACAGCTGGCACAGCAGACGATCACAGTGCGTAATGCGAGCCGACGGTATATAGGCATTTATGCCATCGAAAAATGCGCTCACACGAGAAGATGAACTTTTGTAGGTTTGACCCCCGATATATATACTATTCAAAAAAAAAAAAGAAATACACACGAAGGCCTCGCGATCATAATCCATCGTTAATCATCTTACACAACGCGGTAGCCGGCACTAGGAAGGAAAGCAAAAAAAATTATATAAAATAAAAGACGGTGAACAGTAAAAAGACAACTTTAGAGATCGAATATTAATTTAAACATTCCTTTAATACGTTTAAAAAAAAAAAACAATAGTTAACACAAACTGTACATAAACAATTTCACATACAGAGTATTTTTTTTATCCGCACGAATAATTACACAAACAATAGCACTTTGCACCAACACACACTAACTAACTCCACAAAGTCATATGAGCCTCAGCAACACTATTAGCAGGGAGGCAATAATTGAAGTAATCGGTCGGCGCAAGCATATGAGTATCATACATTGGAGTCAGACGAAGAGAGGGCGGTCTCATAAAACGCGTACGAAGGCAGATAGGGCACATGTACCCCGCAGAATTCACATCGTGACACACGGGCCCCTCGAAAACGGGCGGAGGGTAGAGCACCCTAATGAGCTCCTGTAGTCCGCGTATGAACGGGGCCGCTAGATATGACCACCCGAAGTGAGATACAAGCCGCTCGAACTGCTCAAGCAAACGATACAACGTAACGCGTCTGCGTTCCTCTTCTCCCTACACAAGGAAATAACAAAAGTCAAATAAATTCTTTTAGTAAATGACAAAGAAGGGAAAGGAAATTTTCCTTTCTCTTTGCATTTTATAAGTACAAAAAAAAATATAGCACAAACCTGAGCGAAAGTTAGATACATGTTGTCGAATTGAAGTTTTGCTTGAAAATACGGCGAGCGCGCAAACCCTGTCCCTTTATACAGCACACAAAAACCCCCTTTCCACCAAAAATTAACTCCTACGCGTGAGGGAAGATACCAAAGATTGCGACTTACGGGGAAAGAAAGGTAATAAAAAGCGAATTTAATTAACAATATGACAGACGAACGCTAGACGAATCGGAAGCGAGAAACAGCGCGTAAGCACGTACCACGGCTAGGTCGACGGGAAAGGAGCAGTACGTAGATCCAAAAAAAAAAATATACATAAAACGTCACTCAAAAAAAAAAACATTTCACAGAGACAATTCGCGCTTCTAGACTGACAAATGAGAGCAGCTCGAAGCGCGGATGATAGGATTAAGGAAAAAAAAATCCGAGGGTCCATCGAAGGCATGGGAAAGAAATTATGTACGGTAACATGCATAATAAATTTAATTTGTACGATATTCTGTAAAGAAGAGACGCGCTCTTCTCCTATTTATAAGCGCATAGAATACTCACACGTACGCATAAGGATACATAAAGAATGCGAAGGAAACACTCGCGCACAGTTGTATACAAAATAGAGCGGACATTCAAAAATCAGTGAGCCGCCAAACAGCTGCACGCCGCTAATGAGACTAGGCATTAAGACTCGGCGAACTCATTTGATCAATAGAAATCAAAGATACTGTCATGTCTTCCAACGGAGCACCACCGCCAGCCGAAGCCCCGGAGGATGGAGCCGGTGCCGAGAACATACAGGCACCAATACATTCACCGGACCCGATGGCCGACTGGATGGGGCAGTTAGTCGAAAATCGACATATTTACATCGACGCCGGCCCTTTTCAATTCCAACTCATAATGAGAGGGAACGAAGTGGGGTTCTTCCTCGCCGGACACTTCATCGGCACCCTTTACCGATTCCAGCGCTGCCACGAGAGGGGTTGGGCAAATGGCCCACCCACGTGTTACCACTGCGGTCGGCCCCGCTACGAAGACGGCAATTTGCTCTTCGACCTGTTCGACTGAGCGCGGGCTAAAAGGATGAATACAGGCGAGTCAAGTTTTAAACAAGTAAAATTTTTTTTGTAATAATACTCGCAATATCAGAATGAGCATGAGAACCCGAATCATAATATTGTAATCCGACCTCTCTTTCCTAGTAATGTTAAGTGCCTTAAGCGAAAGTGTTTCCTTTTAAAAATAAGGTTAGTAATAAGCAAAACTTTTTCAATGTTCTACAAAATGATGTAAATGATAAACAAAAAAAAATGCTTTCAATGTTTTAAAAAAGATAATGTTAAACAAAAAAAAAAAAAAAAAAAAACTCTTTTGATCTTTGTACGTAAGGAAATAAGTAAAATTCTCTCGATGTTCTTTTTGACAAAAATAATATTGTAATAAGCGAAAAACACCCCCACGACCCCGCTAGATAGTAAGAAAATTGTAATCGACGACGCCTAAATAAAATAATCCTCGTAGCATAATCTGACTATTATTTAAAAGAAAAAAAAAATGTATACAACCAAGTAGATTAAGAAACAAAAAAAACCGCCACGATCAGGAGCTCGTGATTTGTTAAAGGCGAGGGAGGTGTAATGACCCAGTCACAGGGGTCATAGCATCCCTACGAGTAGATAAAACACCGGGGCAGCAAACAGCCCGGTGCAACACCAAGTCCCGAACGGGCATGCTAGTGTACGGCCGCACATATACACCGCGGCACGAAATTGTATGAACGCGCATACAGATGAGTACAACGAACGTCAGTGCGCGCCTGCACACGTACACCACGGCGCGCACCAATGTAAGTGCGCACACGAACAGAGCCGTGAACGCTAGTGTGCGACTGCACACGTACACCGCAGCGCGCACTGGTGTGAGTGCGCACACGGACAGAGCCGTGAACGCTAGTGTGCGACTGCACACGTACACCGCAGCACGCACTGGTGTGAGTGCGCACACGGACAGAGCCGTGAACGCTAGTGTGCGACGGCACACGTACGCCGCAGCACGCACTGGTGTGAGTGCGCACACGGATAGAGCAGCAAACGTTAGTGTGCGCCCACTCACGTACGCCGCGGTACGCACTGGTGTGAGTGCGCACACGCGTGGAGCGGCAAGAGCTTGTGTGAAGCATAGCTCGCGCTTGCAAGCTACAAGTCGAAATTTATGATGCCTCCGTCGCCAAAAAGGCGATGGGATAACCGGCTCAGGCAGGAAACGGGATGTTGGCAAAAATCAGGTCACAACTTGCGAGCAAAGAAACTAAGGAAACGGCTCAAGCATCCGCTAAAAATCCCAGACACGACGGATGGGAAAAAACGCGCAGCCCGCAAGCTCTAGAGGACACATAAAGTTCACGGTGACCCTAGCTCAAACAAAGAGGGTAAGGCAGCAACAAACAGTATATAAACCGAGACGCAGAGAGTCTCGGGGCCAGTTATCGTTCTCGGTTCAAAGCGTATACATCGACGCTCGTCGGCTCAGTGTTCATTCTCGGTTCGAAGCGTGCACGTCGACGCTCGGTCTTCACGTACATCTTTACTTCTCGAGTCAAAGTTCGCAGTTTACTTGCAAGCCAGCCTGTTGCTCGGCTCCGACGAGATAAAATCAGTGCGAGTTAGTAATACGAAAAGTACGCGAGCCCGTGCACCTGCAACCACCGACGCCGCCCAGCACGCTGACACCGTGCCGGCTTAATCGATACCGAGAACACCCTCATCGACACCGAGGACACCCTCGTCGACGCCGATCTCCTCGACGCCGATCTCGCCGACGCCGATTACCCTCACTGACGCCGCACCAGCCGAGGCCAGACCGTCACGGGCCCGCCCTACAACAGACAGCACACCGACGCCTTCAGCCACCGCACCGATCGTCGCCGCCGAAGAGAACACCGGTACATAGTAAGCAACATTTATGTAACTAGGGTTAAGGTTAAATAAACAGTCTCTTGTGAAATTCTGTGTTATCCTTCCTTCATCTCACCCTACCCCAGAGACAAACGCGAGTAGAGTCGAGTCATTAGCTTTCAGTCAGCTGGCATATTTTATTAATAATAAATAGATGGTGGCAAACTAGCCATCACACTTGTCAAGATGGTTTTGATAATATTTAATCAATATTTAATCAATGATCCTTTAGGTCTCAAAATTTTTATAATTAAATTCTTTTCCACTCAAGTGTAGCAGATTTTTCATTTAGTTATTTTTTAAATCTACTAATCTCCAAATTTTTCATAGACCTATTTCGACGTACAAATTAATGCCCTTTTAGAAAGTCACTGTACTATATTTAAGACGAGAAAGAGAAATGATGTTTCGTTAAGTTAAATCTATCAAGTTCTTGGGTTATTTTGTATTCAATGAATCGATAAACATGATTCTATTATATTCTATTATGTTTCAACATCTAAGTTTGTTCAAAATTTAAATATTTCATAAATATGTCTTATAATATTCTTACTCCTCCAATATTTCTTACAATTTCTTTGAAACAATCTGAGACCGAGCGAGCGTTAGCGAGCGAGGAACGCCGCTAGTGTACATAACGAGCTGTATCCCTCTTTGCAAGACATTAATACATTTTTAAAAATGTTTAAAAGTGAGAATGCAACACGATCGATAAATAACTCTAGTAATCTGAAAGAATTAACCTTATCTCCGGAACAACTGAAAGTTATACAGATTTGTAGAACTCAGATTAATCACATCCAGTCCGACATAGGTGACATCTCCGATCAGATAATTAAACGTGTGATAATACAGGGAAAAGCTGGGTCCGGTAAAAGCACTTTAATCAATGCGATTGTTCAAGAAGTTACCGATGCGCTTGGTTGTGATGCTATAACAGTCGTTGCTCCTACCGGTGCTGCAGCTTTAAACGTAAATGGAAGCACGATTCACTCGTTTTTTAAAATTCCAATTTTTCATAATAAATTTCAACCGTTAAATAGTCACTCACAGCGAAATTTCCAATTGGAGCATAAAGCATTGAAATTCCTCATTATTGATGAAATGTCCATGATAGGTGCTAAAACTTTGGGTGAAATAGAAAGCAGATGTCATGAACTATTTCCATCTTGTGATGAATCATTTGCAGGGTTATATGTATTTATGTTTGGAGATTATAAGCAACTGTCGCCGGTTAAAGATGTTGCATTGTACAATAATACAGTTAATGATGCGATGGCAAGTAAAGGCGCTATTTTATTCAAATCGTTCCAGTTATTTATAGAATTATCTACATCGCATCGTCAAGGAAACGATCTCGTTTTCTCTGAATTATTGGATAATTTGGCTAACGGAGATATTTCTGTAGACGAATATAACATGTTATCACAGCGTAAAATGTCTTCATTGGATGAAAATGAAAAGGAAAGATTTAATGGAGCAATTCATTTAATACCGACAAATGACTTGGTTCGCAAAAAAAATGAATATTCCTTACGTGAGCTGGGTACACCTGTTCTACGCATTAACGCTTTGGTAACTGGAGATGTACATAGGGTAAATGATGATTGTTGTGGTCTTGAACCATCTTTATATTTAGCAATAGGATGTAGGGTCATGCTAACACAAAATATATGGGTTTATGGTGGTTTGGTCAATGGATCAATTGGTACAGTTCGGGCCATTTTATATGAAGAAAATGTATCTCCGCCAACTTTGCCTTCTTACATTTTAATTCACTTTCCCTCGTATCATGGACCATTTATACATAACAATTTATTTCCGATTAAACCAGTAATGCGATCGTATGAAAAACGTGGACAAATATGTACAATCAAACAATTCCCCTTAAAATTGGCATATGCGTGTACCATTCACAAGGCGCAAGGAATGACTTTACCTACGGCTATTATTGATATTGGAGAAAAAGAATTTTCGGCTGGCTTAACATATGTAGCTCTTAGTAGAGTAAGGACGTTGAATGACATGGTATTCTCTAGATTTTATGATAAGAAAAGATTTGACGCTATAGGTAAATCTAGTACAACGAGGAAAAAAATTGATTTTCTATCTACTTTGAGAAAAAAATCACAAGTACGTACTAATTTCTTTTCATTAATATGAAATATGTAGCCTAATAATTATGTTAATACTGATTTTATTTTAGGTTAACGCAATGTAAAGTGTCACTACGACAAGTTCAAAAGATTGTGACAATGAAACATCATGTACACATAGACAATTTTTAAAATGTTGCAATTATGTGTTAGTTAAAATAAATAAAAATTTGCTTCCTCATACATTGATATATTTGTAAGTTGTATAAAGATGATTAAATTCCTTATTTTTATTTCTTTTCAGTGTAGTTCCGCGCTAAGATATAGCTATACAATATAAGCTAATAATTATGTTTATTCATATATTAGTTTATAATTTCTCAAAGAGTGCGACATATTTTTCACGCTCAGCATACTGCAACCGGGGTTGCCGCTAGTAATATTGAGTAACGTTGTATTCGATTATAAGAAGCGGTCCTTATTCGGCGAAGAACACTGTGTTACATCGATAGAATTGTAGTTTTTGTTAAATCGGCAACTTAGGTTCGTAACGTAATCTAAGAAAGCCTTTTTCGGCGTTCTGAGCATCATGAACATAGCGTTATGTGACTTTGGCAGTTCGTTTTATTCTTTATCGGCATGAAATATTCATGCCGATAACGCAAAGCGAGATTTGATTCACTCGCAGGCCGTAAGATCATCAAGGGCACCTCCGCTTTAAGTCACTTCTGTTCTTCACAACACAAAAACAAACGTACAATACTGCAATATTATGGAAAAGTGTAATGCACGGCGAAAGTCTAATTCTTTGTGGATCGAAAATACAACCGACATCAACCAGTATCGTGTATTAATATCTACACAGATTTTTTACAAACAATTATTTCATAACTTTCAAGGGATATTTTCGACGATGAAATTCCAGTTTCCACGTTGCTCAATAATACACAAGGATTTCGACGGCCGAGGTAGCGATCAAATTCTAACACAATTGTAATAAATGTTCCTTCGACAAGGACTTTCTCATATGTTACAGTATCGTTCGCCCTCATCGACTGTAATACGTACGTCTTTCCAACCGAACAGAAGATTGAGACCGAAAAAAACGCCGCAGAAGACATTTATACCAAGATAAACGTGATCCAAACTTCAACTACTGAAAATCCATTGAAACGATGCTACATTGACTTTGCTGAAATAAATTATATCAACAATTTCGCATGTTCGGTAATTGTAAATACGGTTCAGACAGAAGATTAATATTTAAGGACTCGAATGTTGAAAATTGTGACGTACCAAAGTTCTTTTTGTTGACGCGCATATACGAATCCCAGTGCATCGATGAGGTTTTTCCTACAGCGATATTGTAGAATTCGTAGATATCCCAGGAAACATTTATTTTGATCCTAACAAAGCGACATTCTGGATGCTTATCATGCTATTATAATATTGAAAAACGTTATATTCGAATAATAAAAGCGGTACTTATTTGACAAAGAATCCCGTGTTATAACGATAGAATTATGGTTATTGTTAATTCGGCAACTCAGGTTCGTAACGTAATCTAAGGAAGTCTTTTTCGGCGCTTCGAGCTATATGACTAATTTATTATTTATGACTTGTTTGTTATTAACAAGATTACGTATGTGATAAATTTGATCACATTTTTACTTGCAAGGGCAAAGTGATTTTTAATGTTTGAATTGCTCATCAGGGCTAATTTTTTTGCATGCGAAAGTCCGAAAAGGTAAATGGTGAATACTAGAAGTAATATTGTAGAGAGAAAATATATGCATCATTCAAAATTGCCGCGCGGACCGTCACTCGACGCACTGTGCATGGCGTCGCCGCGCCACTGCCGGCCAGTCAGTCGGTTGCGAGAGGCGGCCGTGAACGGACCGCCACGGAGCATCACATTATTACTTTCTTATCAGCTATTATTATCAGTTTTTCTGTAAACCCAAAAGGGTAAATTAATTTGTTCAACTACAAAGAATCAATAAATACTCCATTTCAACTACAAGTCTCGTCTCGTGTGTCGTTATTCAAGCCACACCTCGCTTCGCTACAAACAATTTGGTCCTTCGGAGCCGGATCCTCGAGGCACTGTTGGCAAGATGGCCGACAGGTAAGTTGAATTCTCCTTGTGAGCACGAATGATTACGATCATATTCATATTCATATACACGAATATGAAGCGAGTGCGACGAATAATCTTGGAGAATCGAGGGCACGACGTGCATGCAAGTGTCTCGGGACCTCGGTCGCTTCACGGCCGAGACGCGCTCGATCGACAAAATGGCGTACGATAGGCATGCTCCCGCCTGGTCTGCGACGCTGTCGTTTGCGCGGCAATCGAACGATTGGCAATGAAGCAAGCGCGCGAGAAATCAGCGACGCCGACTCTACCTCAAGCAGGTATCGAGCGAACTTTCGAGATGCGAGTGAGGTTATGTCCGGAGATGCGAGACTATGCGATTAACGGTCGATGGTGAAACGAACGTCTGAGTTCTGAATCTCGTGATTAGACTGTGAGACCATGATGCACGCGAGACGATAAGTGAATGTCGGTGCTCCCCTTCAACATGGCGTCGAGCTGTCTCTCATCCGTGATGATCTTTGTTCGCAGATTGATGCGTCACGAGGCTCAGGCTGAATTTGCCGAAATCATCAACGAGTTGTGCGACACTATAAAAAATCAGCCCCGATCAGATTGGACGCTCGGTCGGATCCGCGCACGAGGCGAACTATTAGAAGAGTATTGGTCGGACTTCCAACGAAACCATATCGAGTTGCCGACGGATGACCCCGAGCATCGAGGATTAGGCAGGAATGTCTACGCCAGTGTTCAAGCGGCATATATCGAGGCGAAGAGTATCCTGTACGACGCCCAGGCCGGCTTTGAGACATTGGAGCAGCGTCAGTCTGATGCTGCTGCTGCTCGTCGAGATTGGCCTGTCTCAACACAGTCACGTTCACGCCTGCCGCAGATCCACGTGCCTGAGTTCTCGGGCCGCCGCGAGGACTGGGAGTCTTTTCGTGACCTGTTTTTGGCTCTGGTTCACACCGACGAAACGCTGAGCAACGTAGAGCGTCTGTATTACCTCAAGACGCTGGTAAAAGGCGAGGCTAGCTCGGCCCTCAGCGCTTTAAAATTGACCGACGACAGCTACGCGACAGCGTGGAGCCTACTGGAGGGCAGATTCGAAAACCGAAGACTCCTTGTCCAGGATCATCTCAGCGCTCTGCGTTCGCTCAAACCCATCCGTGAAGACTCGGTCAAAGCACTTCAGCATCTCATGGACACTCTGGGCCATCAGTCGACGCATGGGACGACTGGTTTGTATCGATCGCAGCGTCGTGCATGGACGGGTCGACACGAAAGACCTGGGAGGCTGAGCTGGAGCGCCTTGACGCAGCTGATCAACCAGGCTCGTCTAGAAAGGGAGATCATCTGGCCTCTTTCGCAGCGCTCACTGACTTTCTCGGCAGCCGCTGCAGGATGGCGGCTGCTTGTTCCTCGAGCACCTTCTCAACTAGCAAGCCTCCAGCTCCGACAGGGGCTGACCGATCAGCACGTGCGTATGTCACAAGTCACCCGACCTCTCGAGACTGCCCTCAGTGTCATGGAGATCATTACATCGGCCACTGCACGGACTTTGCAACGTTGGAGCCGCACGAGAGACGAGCTCGAGTAGCTCGATACCGGCTTTGTTTCAACTGCTTACGGCCTGGCCACACCGCTCGTACGTGTCCATCTCAGTCTACGTGCCAGATCTGCCATGCCGGACACCACACCTTGCTACATGACAGCCCTTCGAAGCGCCCAGGATCATCACAAGACAACGGCGTCCCGTCGAAGCATCAACGTACAACGCTCGCCACCTTCGAGGTCCCTGCGACAAGCACTGAGAACACCCACGGGGCTAACTCTGAGGTCGATATGTCATCCTGACTAGCGGTCTTGCCGACCGCTTTTGTAAGCGTCGGCAGCTCTCTCGGAGGACCAACAGCGGTGCGAGCGATCTTGGACGCTTGCTCTGAAATTACAATCATGTCCATGAGGGTGGCAAAGCGGATCGGCGCTCCTCTCAACTCTGCCAATATCGACATACGAGCTATCGGCGGCGGGATCGCCAATCGGGCTCGACAAACGGCGACTATCTTCATCTACCCGGACGGACAGCCTAGTCCGGTGACGTGCACCTCAGTGTGCGTGAGACATCTTGGCATCTCGACTCCGCCTTCGGCTTTTCCCACGACTGCCGATGCTCCATGGAACTCTGAGAGGCTCGCCGATGCCTACTACAACGAGCCTGGCCCGATCGAGTTGCTCATCGGTGCTAACGTGCTGCCGGCATTGCTGCGCCCGGGACTCCTCAGCCACGGCGACTTGGCTGCTCAGAACACCGCTTTTGGCTGGACGGTCTTTGGTCGACAACGCACGCGCGGCTCTCGTGAGGCTGCTACTTGCCTCTCTTGTCTACAGGATGAGGAGACCCCCAAGTGGCACGCGCAACTTATTGCACTGCTCCAACGCTTTTGGGAGTTGGAGGACGTTCCACCTGCGCAGCGATCATCACCGACCGACAGACACTGTGAACAGATGTTCGCCCAGCATCAGCGAGATAACACCGGTCGCTATGTAGTGCGGCTTCCTGTGAAGCCTGATGCAGCCAGAACGTTGGGAACTAGCGAAGCGTCGGCTCGTGCAACGCTGCGCAATTTGCATCGCCGCATGAATCGTCAACCGGAATTTGCCGAAGAGTATCGCCTCTTCATGGACACGTATGAACAGATGGGTCACATGAGGAGACTCCAGCCATCTGAGATCGATGCACCTGAGAGCCATTCAAACTACATACCGCATCACGGCATATGGCAGCAGGGAAACGACGGTCCGAAGCTTCGTGTCGTGTTCGACGCCTCCAGGCCCACTTCTACTGGAGTGAGCTTGAACGACGTACTTTGTCGGGGACCAAAGCTCCAGCGTGACATTTGGACGGTGCTACTCCGTTGGCGAACTTACAAATTTGCTTTCTGTGCTGATATACGCATGATGTTTCGACAAATCTGCGTCGACGAGCGCGACGTCGACCTGCAACGCATACTTTGGGCTCCCCACAGCGAAGATCCTGTGCAGCACTTCCAGCTCCGCACGGTGACATACGGCACGTCTTGTGCTCCGTATCTGTCATTGCGCACGCTTCAACAGCTTTGTGACGACGAAGGTGACAAATATCCTCGAGCGAAGATATCGGCAATGCGTGACCGATACGTCGACGATGTACTGTCGGGAGATGACAACATTGAAGGTGCTCGGGAACTTCGAGATCAGCTAATTCAACTCATGGCGGCGGGTGGATTCCCACTGCGCAAATGGGTTGCCAATCATCCAGCGCTGCTCGAGGACCTGAACATCGAAGAGCGCCTTCGTCCGGCTTGGATCACCTTTACCAAGGATGAACCAGTAAAAGAGCTAGGCGTACGTTGGAGACCTCAAGATGACGCTATCAGCCTGAGCTTTCGTGCAAGCAACACTCGACGGTTAAGCAAGCGAGAGGTGCTGTCAGAGTTGGCCGCACTGTTCGACCCGTGTGGGTGGATCGCCCCGACGACCTTGTTGGCGAAAATGCTTGTACAAGACCTGTGGAGAGCAAGATTAGATTGGGACGAAGAGCTGCCAAGCTCTATGGCTCGTCGATGGCTGGACCTCCGTCAGAGCTTCGAAAGCGTAAGCAGTATGTTGGTGCCTCGCTGGATCGGGTCAACGTCGAATGTCGCAGGCTTGACCATCCATGTTTTCGCCGATGCGAGCCGACGCGCGATGGCTGCTGTAGCTTACTCGCGAGTCGATCGCGGATCTCAGGAGGCCGTCGTTCGCCTGCTTGTGGCCAAGACCAAACTCAGTCCCATCCGGAGCTTGTGTCCTTCATCCACGCCAGCGCCCCGCATGACTATCCCGCGTTTGGAACTTCGCGCTGCCCTGATCGCAGCGAGGTTGCTGCGAACGATCTGCGACGAGCTCGGGATTTCCATTCATCTTTGTTGTGCGTGGTCCGACTCTCGCATTGCCCTTCACTGGATGGAGTCAACCGAGTCAACAGGCAACTCAGTCGTGGACAGTTATGTACAGCAGATCCAGGAGCTTGTACCTTGTGGCATATGGCGACATGTGCCCTCGAGCGAGAATCCAGCGGACGTAGCTTCGAGAGGGGTCGATTTGGACAAGCTCGCCGCACAGCAATGGTGGTTCGGTGGTCCGCCCTGGCTGGCAAAATCGTCTTCGGCCTGGCCTGCATCAAGAGACGAACGTGATCAACCGCTAGTTCAGCCTGTGAGCGCCCAATGTCTCCAACTTGGGGCCACAGATTGCTTTGAGAGGAGCTTGCCGTCGCTCTTTTCTGACCTGAACAGGTTACTCCGCTTCATGGTCCGACTACGACGCTGGGTACGGTTGAAGCTCAAACGCCAGCCTGCAGTAGCCGTTTTGCAGCCGATGACTCCGATTGAGTTGAACGAAGTTTTTGAGGCTTGCGTCAAGGAGAGTCAAAGCCAAACCTTTTCAAGAGAGCTTGAGCTTTTGTCGACAAACAAACCTGTGCCTCTGAAGGGGCCGTTGTCGTCACTCGACCCATTCTTGTGTCCTCAGGGCATCCTTCGCGTTGGCGGGCGGCTCCAACATGCCATGCTGTCGTTGAGCCAGCGACATCCACCGATTTTGGAAGCTTCTTCACCGCTGGCCAATCTCGTTGTTGGATGGGCTCACGTGCGAGCGATGCACGGCGGATTTCGTGCTACCCAGGGCCACGTATGCCAGCGCGCTTGGCTGATTGGTGGAAGTCGACAGATTCGGCGTCACATACGGGACTGCGTCACATGCATTGTCAGCAGAGCACAACCGATGCATCAACTCATGGCGCCTCTCCCGCCTGAGCGAGTCACGGCGAGCCCGCGAGCCTTCTACCGTACGGGCCTCGACTACGCAGGCCCGTTCGCCATTCTACCTTCCTGATATACGCCAACGACACGAGACTCCTGCGTGCGTATCCCCACTCCGCCACTTGGCCGCTGCCGGCTCGCGCGCCGACCGGCCAGCGGTATAAAAGACAGCGCCGATTCGATTCGGCACGCAGTTCCACTCCTGGACTTTCCGGAGTCGGATCTCGCTCGCCCGCGAGAGCTTGGCCTAGGGAACGTTAATAAACCTGAGTTAAACACATATACTCAATCTTATTATTTCTCGCTCCTTTCCAAGCCTCCTTCCCACTTCTTGCGCTGGGAAGCTTCACTAGCGACCGCTAGGTGGCGCAGCGCCGGCACCCACAAGCTACTTATCCCCGCCAGGGCTTAAGTATCGGCCACTTCGAGCCTCGATCTTCCCCACTCAGCGAGTGTGGCCTGGACTTTCCGGCCACAACTGACCAGCAAGGCCAAGACAAATTCATCGCAGAGTCACCGCAGCCAAGTTTACGAGCTCAACGGCGTTTCCAACCTTCTGTTGCAGAGTTGACTACGGAACGACATCAGATCTCGGCTACCACTCAATCCACACCGATCGACAACTAAACAATTTGGAGCTTGTACACGCCAACTCGGCCTCGGTCCTTTTCAGGACCATCTCACGTAGGATTTCGAAAGACTTCGAACTTTTGCTAAAGATCGAGGCTAACCGACTTAGCAGTGGCAGAGTGTAAACTCCTAAACTCTTTTCGGTTTCCAGCCTTTTCAAGGTCACCGTTCGAAAGCTGACGAACTTTTGTAAAGTTCAATTCAAACCGTCTTGGCAGTAACAAGAGTGTAAACTCTTAAAACTCCTTTCGATTACTAGCCTTCTCAGGGCTACTGTTCGAAAGCAAACGAACTTCTGTAAAAGTTCAAGTCAAACCGTCTTGACAGTAACAAGAGTGTAAACTCTTAAAACTCCTTCGGTTTTTAGCCTTCTCAGGGCTACCGTTCATAGGCAAACGAACTTAATCAAAATTCGACGTCCGCGCATAACATTCCAAGGGCAAGGGAAGAAGAGCTGTCAAGACCTGGGTAGCTGTGTTTGTCTGCCTGACCACGAAGGCCATCCACTTGGAGGCAGTTGGCGATCTGTCGACCGAAAGCTTGTTCGACGCACTCACGCGCTTCAGCGGGAGACGAGGCCTGCCCGCCGAGATCTGGAGCGACAACGCCACGCACTTCCATCGCGCCGACCTGGAGTTGAGAGAGGCTCTCAACAGCGGAAGTATTCAGTGGACGCAGATTTCTGATCGACTCGCAGCCAACGGCATCTTGTGGAGGTTCATCCCCCCTCGAGCTCCGCACTTCGGAGGGCTCTGGGAGGCGGCAGTTCGGTCTTTCAAAACACATCTGAAGCGCACTCTAGGACCACGACGCCTTATCTATGAGGAGTTTTGCACCGTCCTGATCGGCATCGAAGCGGTGCTGAACAGTCGACCCCTTGGCCCAGTTACAGGCGATCCAGACGACTTGACGGTACTGACACCCGGCCACTTCTTGGTGGGCGGCCCACTGATGACCGTGCCTCAACCCGAACCCGCCACCGATCGTCTCGACTCATTGACCCATTGGGCGCTCAGCAGTGGTTCGCACTGCTCACGGCATCTACACTCGCCCCATTGTTCGCCTGGTGTCACTTCCGATTCGAGCGCAGTCTGCAGAAGCTGAGGAGTCGCCTTCACCGGAAGCTTAACGGCGGGCGGCGCTGCACAGTCCGTTGGAAATCGTTCAGGGAACGAGGCGGGCGGTGTAGAGAGAAAATATATGCATCATTCAAAATTTCCGCGCGGACCGTCACTCGACGCACTGTGCATGGCGTCGCCGCGCCACTGCCGGCCAGTCAGTCGGTTGCGAGAGGCGGCCGTGAACGGACCGCCACGGAGCATCACATTATTACTTTCTTATCAGCTATTATTATCAGTTTTTCTGTAAACCCAAAAGGGTAAATTAATTTGTTCAACTACAAAGAATCAATAAATACTCCATTTCAACTACAAGTCTCGTCTCGTGTGTCGTTATTCAAGCCACACCTCGCTTCGCTACAAACAAATATCTAGATGCCTCTTAAAATATTTTGGATCAAGTTCAAAACAGTCACATTGCACTTGCAACTTAATAATTATGTTCATCATCGCAATGCCTTTTTTATAATAATTTGCTTTCTAATTAACACTAATTATTTTGTAACAAGTGTGCAAAGCAGTTGACTCATCCAGGAATTGTTTTCACCCGAGCGAGGGTGCAAAGACTCCTGAATGAGTCATTTGCTTCGCACATTTGTTACAAAATATACTAAAAAAGTAAAAGTGAACAAGTACGTGACTAGCAAAGAATGATGTCAAAAAAATTCCAAGGGCTTTTGATTAGATCTCTGCCACTAGGTGGCGTCTATGACCCACCGTAGTACCCGCATGCGAGCGAGCTTATAAGCCAGCCTGCTCCCGCGGTGTAATAATTTAATTTAAACCCAAAGACGTTTTCTAGGCTTTTTAAAATTATTAAAAGCTGCTATAATTGCGTCATCCTTTGATTTTGCACTTCTATCAATCTACACCCTTATTTTAATTATGCTTCGAATTTAACTTTCCAAATAAAAATTTGCTTGGGTTTTGTTCACCTTTTTATTGTATCGTGCATTTTTATAAAAACTATTTTTTCTTAAATTGTTTAATAGTTATGGCAAAAATATATGAAAAATACATAATTATTACGTCGATTTCACAATGCGTTGCTTGTAATTGTTATCGATATGTTTTACTAAAAAATGTTGTTTGAATAAATAATGATTGCATACTAAAACTATTGCTGTACTTTTATATGGCAAAAAATAATGTTTACATTAATCATTAAAATTCAACTCGAATAGGATTTGTTGCCCCCGCATCTTTCGTTCTCACAATAAATTCAAAATAATAAAATCTCCCGCGTGAAATACTTTTTTGATGTATTTTGAGTGTAGGGGTTTTCGACACATTGTTTTGGTATCCTTGAGAATGTTTACGCCTGAGCAATTGTAGTTCATTCTTACCTTGGTATGCTCGAGAGTGGACGCATCACACGAGTATCACACGGTATCACGCGAGTGATTTTCAAATAAATCTTTGTGAAGAAGAAAGCTGAAAGTTCAACAATAAGTTGCCATTTCCACAATTGTGTAAGTACCTACATCTTGTTATTTATGTAAAATTAAAAGTTTAATGAAAAAGAAAAAGTTAAGGCATATTTATTTTTTGATTGATTGCAAGATAATAAACTTCGAGTAGTGTAACAATAGAATAGTAGAATAACAATTATACTAACGAGTCAATTAATCAATCAATAATAGTGAAAAATCGTTTTTCTCGCAAATGGTATTTTGTCGTCAGTAAAAATGTCGCATACTTCTGTCTCACGTTTATACAGTAACACATAGTGCAGGTTTCGACTCGTTGCCTCATAATATCTTTGTTGACATTTTTGGTCGCAAGCTAGGAGTCGGCAAGTTGTTTACGTTTTTGGAGGCCAGCGACTGCTATGCGTCTCGCTGTATAGCGTTATTTCTGTGAAATCACATACTCAGTTAAACGATTCGTACTATCTTGCCTACTCTAATATTTTTATTATTTTTTAACTTTTTGTAAAAACTAACTTATTATTCCTTTTCATACCGTGAACTTTTTACGATAATTAACTCATAGTTACTGTGACACTACGAGCACCGACGAAGAACAGCTGATGTCTTACCATCACAATCAACTATTGTACCCCTACTATGACAGCTAATCAGCTGTTATATCCCTGCCTTGACAACCAGTCAGCTGATTGTATCCCTTCTTTGACGGATCAGCTGATGGTCGTTTGGGGTAGGAAGATTTTGGCGCGAGATCGGCGCTATAAAAGAGCCAGCTCGAGCTACGAAGAATCAGAAGCCTTCGGTTGGCAACTCACGGAGCAACTCATAAAGCTCTAAGCCTTGCAACTATAAAGCAAGTAGCAGCTCTCGGCGACGATCTAGCAACTTATACCGAGCAGATATCGTCGAGGCTGGTTAAAGTTATAGGAAATTCTTATTCGCGTTCGCGCGTATAGCGGCTCACTTGTGTTAGTGTTGCGATATAAAACTTGTAAATATTGTATATAATATTATTGTAAATAAATTATCGTTATCGAGTTACACAAACTCTATGTGTTGTGAATCACACAACCTTTTCCTCTTTTCAGGACGCGGTGTAGAGTTTGCCTGTAAAGTAAATTTAGTTTCCAATATTTAAATATTCCTTTTTTTTATTTCTTTGTTTGTTTATTTTGATTGGAAAAGTCGAGTCACTTGTTCGAATACCACCAAGGAAGAGAGACAGCGGACCACGGGAACTCACATTGGCGATCTTGCCATCTCTCTCTTGTGGGGCGACGAGTGCCGGCTCTGTCCAGATCCGAGTCACCGCGTTCGTTTTTCCTTAATTTTGTTTTGCTCGCGAAAACTCCTCATGAGCGCGGAGGATTGCACCACCCCGGAGGTGGACACAAGTGAGCCAGACCGTGTTGCAGCTCTCGTCAAAGAGTCAGTAAATAGCTTCGCACGATTCATGAGTGGTAAGGTGCGTAGAATATACGACCACTTGTTCGATTGTTTAAATAACGTCCGCGGGTGCATTGAAGACACAGATGACCGCGTGAACGAGCTGCAACAACAGGTCAGGGCCCTCGAACAGAGGATCGCGAGATACGAATCGATCATTGAGAGATTCACCATTATAGACCAAATGGTCACAGAATTTCGTTCGGCAGAGAGAAGACGCCGTACATAAACACCTCTCTGTCAATTGAGTTTTTTTTTTCCCTCAAAATTATTTTGTTTTTTCTGCTTCTTCGGATAAAGTCTCTTTCTTTCCTTTTTTTGTTAAATATGAACACGTAAATGATTGCATTCCTTATCTTTTCATTCAATAGGCAATAAATTTAATCATTAAACTTCACTCTCACGTCAGCGGTATAAGTAAATTAAAGAAAGTAGAGAATAATATTTTGCTCTGTTATTTCTCCGTTATAAAACTTGATTTTTCTTCTTTCCTTTTTTTTGCTGAAATATCATTTGCCTGCGCCCACGCACACGACAAGCACTCTGCTTTACCATTAGTGGTAGGCCCAATATGGGTCCGCCCGTCACCAGATCAAATATGGCCGAAAAACAGCACGAGCTGAGCGCGGTAATGCAAGGTGACAAGGCGTTGCCAGAGTCGATAAAAAAATGGGCGACAAAAGTCGATAATAGCATTAAAACCATCGAGTCACAGACAAAGAAATTCGAGTCATCCTTAGATGCCGCTGACCAAGAGAGGCGAGAATTTGCAGATTCTTTGAGTCAACACGCTACAAAAATAGAGCTCATACAAGATGAATACGATGAGCTTCGTAGCTCCTTAGCGCGTGCAGACACCGGTCGGATTGACGAGCTGGTGAACGACAAGCTGAAAGAGGTAGACCCGAAATACGTTTTTTGTGTCACGCCGGAAGACGCGGATAAGATACGCGAGAACGTTCGGTCGATGGTAGACCAGTTAGAATCGGTTGTAGATTTACTGGTCGAAGAGCAAGTCCGAATCGCGCTAGGCAAAGTAAATGGTATGGCAGAAGACGCGTGGTCTACATCAAAGATGATGCTTGAGCAAAATAAGAATATACTAAGACAATTAGAATTATTGAACGAAAATTACACTGAGATACGTAGACAGCAGAACGGTCTGTCGGACAAAATAGAGTCGTTAAAAAATGAATCTGAAAAAGATGCAGATGAATTAATGGCTAGGGTGGACGATCTCAAGACTCGCATGAGCTTTGGATCTCGTGAGAGATCGGTAGCGCCTGAAAATCACATGCAGGCAAGCGCGAAATTAAAGCCACTGACATTTAAAGCAGAAGCAAGAGATAAACCGATGAAGTATTTTAGAGCATTGCAAAGATACGTAACTGCAGTAAATTCAGAATACGAACATGTAACATGTGTCATAGCGGCGTCTTTGGAGGGCAATGCGAGCACATGGTATGACGCGGTCGAGTCGAGAATAAATTCTTTCGCAGATTTCGAGCGCGAATTTAAAAATCGTTATTGGAACGAATCCGTCCAAGCCGAGTGGGGGCGGAAGGTAGAGTATGGAAAATATGACATGAGTAGTAAATGGTCGCGAGTCGAGTACGCGTCGTATATATGGGGTTTTGCAAAGGAATTAGATATTAATTATACAGAGCCTCAGCTGGTCGTGAAATTAGCAGGTCATTTCGACTGGGATATAAAGTACACGGTACGCACACAGGAGATTAAATTGCAGGCTAAATTGTTCGACTTGCTGGCATTTAAAGACGCTGATACACAGCCACAACGCAATAATAGTAATAATCACAATAATCATAAGAATTCGAAAGACATGCCTAGCAGCTCGGATGAGAAAGCCAAAGCGAGCGACGGTAAACACACGTCGACGTCAAATAACAACAAACAGTGGCGCACGTCAAAGCCGGCATTTAATAGGCAGCAAAACAAACAATACGACGTCAACGCGATACAAAAGAAAAAAGTAAAAGATAGTTCCGAAACCGACAAAGTGGTTTCGCCAAAAAACGCGGAGCAGTTGCACCCCCAGCAGTCAGAGACCCCGTAGAGGGTGGTGCAACTAAGATCATAGCGTCGATACTGTCCAATCCGAGAAATTTGACAGGAGAAGTCGAGTCGGATACGGGGCTAGCTCGCAGCACATGTGTACGGTGCCCTGAAATAATTATCAACATTGCGGGTCTAGAAATTTGCGTGTTAATAGATACGGGCAGTCAAGTTAAGTGCATTTCGGATGAATTGTTTAGATGTAACACTAAGATATTCGGAAATTTTCCGATTTTACCTGTGGTCGGCACGGTAATAAGGTGTGCGACCGGATTAAAGTCAACGCGTATAGATAAGCAGATTATGTGCTCAGTACAAGTAGGAGAGACGTACAGTGACGTAATTTTTCTCGTGATACCTAAGCTCATTAGAGACTGCATTTTCGGCATGGACACAATCAAAGAATTGGGTTTTATCATAGATGCGGTAAATGATACTGTAACTCTTGGAGATTCAGTGATTAAATTTACATCGGTAAGCGTAGAAGAAGGTCAGCTCGAGCACCGACGCGTTCAAATCATTGAAAATGAAATAGGAAAACGAATAGGTATGGGAGGGTATTTTTGCCATGAGTAAGAGTACACCGATCCGAGTTATAGATACGTTGTCACAAAACGATAAAAATTTCGGTGATCCGTATGAACTCACAGTGCAAGAAATTGACGAGAAACTGTCAACTTGCGAGGTGAAAAATGAGCAAACCATCAGGAGGTTACGCGAGATAATTTTAAAGAACCGACGGGTGTTCTATAAGAAACCGGGCCGATTGATAAACTTTGAGTATGAATTAAAGTTAAAACATGAAAAACCGTTCTTTGTTAAACCATATCCAGTACCGTTGAATTATAGAGATAAAGTACGTAGTGAATTAAAAACGTTACTAGAATGGGAAATAATACGAGAGTCGAGTAGTCGGTACGTCTCACCACTTGTCGTTGTAATAAAAAAGGATAAAATGATTCGTCTATGTATGGATGCAAGACGATTAAATGAGCAGCTCGCGGAAGATTATGTGTCTCCGTGTGGGGTTGAAGATATCCTCCAGCAGTGCTATGGCGTTACGACCATGTCAAGCCTAGACCTCACTAGTTCATTCTATCAGGTCGCGCTAGCTGAGGATTCGAAAAAATACTGCGCGTTCATGTTCGAAGGCAAAGTTTATGAGTTTAACGTCGTTCCTTTCGGGCTGAAGGTCAGCAGTTCGGCTTTGATTCGAGGTCTCGATACAGCAATAACAGGTATGGGAAACCATTCGTTGAATTTTGTCGATGACATGCTGATCATATCGCGTAACGAAGAGGAGCACTTAGCTCACGTTAACGAATTATTAGAAAGCTTAGATAAGCATAATATAACGTTAAAATTCAAAAAATCAGAATTCTTTAAAAAAGAAGTTGAGTTTTTGGGATTCACTCTTACTAAAGAAGGTATAAGGCCTCAATCTAATAAAATAGATTTAATAAAATCTTTTCCGTCTCCCAAAAATGTCAAGCAGTTAAAGAGCTTTATGGGAGTAATAAACTTTTATAGCAAGTTTGCACAGAATCATGCCTCGCTGTTGTTTCCACTCTTAAAATTAGTGAAAAAATCTGTCAAATGGGGGTGGGGGGACAGTGAGAATCAGCAATTCGAAAAAATAAAGGCTTTGTTTGCTCAGGAAGTGTGCCTCGCATACCCTGATCCAGCGAAGCCGTATTATTTACAGACTGATGCATCCAATTTTGCATTGGGTGCGACGTTGTCACAGAGGAATGACGACAACGTAGAATGCCCGATAACCTTTATAAGCAGAACGCTTAAGGGGGCAGAATTAGCTTATAATACAACTGAAAAAGAGCTTTTGGCGGTCGTATGGTCGTTGCACAAGCTAAATACGTATTTAAGAGCGGCTGAAATATTTATAAAAACAGACCATCATGCTTTGATTTTTATGTTTAAATCGAGATTTGCCGGTCAAAGAGTTCAAAGATGGATTTTGAGCATACAAGATTATAACTTAAAGTTTGAACATGTAAAAGGTGTACATAACACGGTCGCTGACTTATTAAGCCGTCACCCGCTTTATAATCCTGGAGATTACGATAAGCCGGGCGAGCTATCGATAGCTTTGTCGAAAATTCAAAGATTCTCGAAAAATCTTTCTGTTAAATTAGCGACTCTCGCTAGCGAACAGAGATTAGAGCCTCGTTTGAAAAATATTGTTGATTTGTTAGAAGCAAATGACGAAGGAATAAAAAATAAATTTGTTTTACAGAATGGTTTGTTGTGTAAAAAGCAAGCAAATGCAAATAAAATTGTTATACCTCTAAGTTGCATAGAGGAATTAATAACTGAGACGCACTTAGCGTACGGCCATTTGGGCTCAAAGAAATTAGCGAAGCTTCTTAGTGAACGTTTTTTCATCAAAAACATGAAACACAGGCTGTCACAGATAGTGGCAAGCTGTGATTTGTGTCAGGTAAACAAACACTGCACTCGTCCGAATGTGGCCAAACAACAGATCATATTAACATGTAAGCCGAGCGAGCTGTTGTGTATTGATTTCCTTGGGCCATTGACTCCGTCACGTTATGGCATGCGAAATTTTTTGGTAACGATTGATGCGTTCTCGAAGTTCGTTGTACTATATCCATGTAGAAAACAAACTACGTCGTTTGTAATTAAGATGTTAAAAAATGATTATTTTCAGCGTTATGGAAAACCTCATGTTGTGTGCTGTGATCACGGTAGTCAGTTTACTTCAAAAAGTTTTAAAACCGCTATGAGCGCGGAAAATATCAAGTTAACTTTTTCGTCTATAAGACATTCAAGCTCTAATGGAATTTGTGAGAGAGTGAATAAAACATTAGTGACTTTTTTAAGAATGTTTATAAAAGATAAGCACACAGCATGGGAACCATATATAAAAACGATTCAAGATATTATGAACGAGACACACCACGAAACCACTGAATTCACTCCGCTCGAACTTCACCTCAACAAGAAACCAGAGCGCATATGGGATAGATTGCTCGGAGTACCACCGATTAATGACGCTATTCCGGTAGAACGAAAGTATCAACTAGCTTACGATCGAATTAAGAATAAAAGATCGAGAAGGGCAGATAAAGTAAATGAAAAACGTGGAAATTGCGACAAATTCTTGGTGGGCGATAAAGTTTTGATCAAGTGTAAGAACACGTCAGATCAGGAGAATAAAATACTCGCAAAATTTATGCAAATATACGAAGGTCCATACATCATTAAAAGTATACTTGGAGAAAATACCTACATTCTGGAAGATTCCAACTCTCGGGTCAAAGGCCAATTTCATGTCAATGACCTAATCCGCTATAGGCAAAAAGTATCAACAAATCTGACACCTATATAAGAGGCAGAAGTGTCTGTGTAGTTATTAGTCTTATATTAGATCGCAACGCGTGACAATGAAAGTCAGCAAGGCAACAAATACACAGGCACACGACGTCGTGGTCCAGGCCCAAGGTCCGGCCGAGTTGGCACAGAGAGCGGTGGTGATTGATAGGCCACCTTTACCGCCTGGTCCTCGTGGCCTCATCGTTGGTACGAAGCCGAGGCGTATTGGGAAGAGGTGCCGAGGAAAGAGAATGCCCAAGGGTAAAGCGACCCAGACGGAGAGGCCATCCACGTCTGAGGTAGCAATCCAGGTCCGAAGAGAGGAGCTGATGCCATTGATGGGTCCTCAGGTCTATTCGCCGAGTCCATGGGATTCAAGTGATGACGAGTTTTTTTTCGTGTTTCCTGAGGATTACATGCCTCCGAAAAAGGGACTTCGTTCGGCAGCGTTTAAGAAGCAGTTGAGTGAAGAGTTTGAAGCCATGTGGTAAGAAGAATTGGATGAAGACTGAGAAGGAGCGTTTGTATTATTTAATGTATATATATTTTTGTCTTTATTATTGTTTTATTTAGGCGAGAAATTGGCGAGGAAATTTGTGGGGTCATGCGGCGAGAGCAGTGATAAATGAAAGGCACATATTTTTTTCTCTTTTCTTTATAATAATTCAAAAGCATAAATTGTAATAGTTTTTTTTTCTTTTTTATAATAACTTTAGTTTTTTTTGGGGGTTTATTTGCAACCGCGGAAAAAACTATATATGTATACATATATTTTTTTTTGTATAGAGTCACCGAATTATAAACATTGTTGTAATGTAAAATTTTCTTTATATTTTTTCCCTTACTTGCAAATAAGGGACAATGTGACACTACGAGCACCGACGAAGAACAGCTGATGTCTTACCATCACAATCAACTATTGTACCTCTACTATGACAGCTAATCAGCTGTTATATCCCTGCCTTGACAACCAGTCAGCTGATTGTATCCCTTCTTTGACAGATCAGCTGATGGTCGTTTGGGGTAGGAAGATTTTGGCGCGAGATCGGCCCTATAAAAGAGCCAGCTCGAGCTACGAAGAATCAGAAGCCTTCGGTTGGCAACTCACGGAGCAACTCATAAAGCTCTAAGCCTTGCAACTATAAAGCAAGTAGCAGCTCTCGGCGACGATCTAGCAACTTATACCGAGCAGATATCGTCGAGGCTGGTTAAAGCTATAAGAAATTCTTATTCGCGTTCGCGCGTATAGCGGCTCACTTGTGTTAGTGTTGCGATATAAAACTTGTAAATATTGTACATAATATTATTGTAAATAAATTATCGTTATCGAGTTACACAAACTCTATGTGTTGTGAATCACACAACCTTCTCCTCTTTTCAGGACGCGGTGTAGAGTCTGCCTGTAGAGTAAATTTAGTTTCCAATATTTAAATATTCCTTTTTTTTTATTTTCTTTGTTTGTTTATTTTGATTGGAAAAGTCGAGTCACTTGTTCAAATACCACCAAGGAAGAGAGACAGCGGACCAACGGGAACTCACATGGTTTTCCTGTTGACACATCGCAATAAATAGATTTCATTGATCCAGGAAGCTTGATTAAATTTAATTTGAGTGGTAAATCAGCATTGTCAAGAAAGAAACGCCATGTTTCAACGTTAATTTGCGAATCAGCAAGATCCTCAAAATTTAATGATGAATGATCAAAAGACAACGCTTCGATTCGAGAGATAGCGTCTGCCACGACATTTTTTGATCCTTCGATGTATTAGATACCAGTTGTAAATTGGGAAATGAACGACAGCTGATTCAATAGTATCGGAGGGAGCTTTTCTTTTTTAAGAGAAAAAGCTCCCTCCTTTTTTATGAGAGGTTAATGATCATTGAAAATTTTGAATAAGTATCCCTCTAGAACGTGACAAAAATATTGAACAGCCTCGTAAACGGCCAAGAGTTCACGGTAATATGCGGGCCACATGCATTCGTTTATCGACATTTTTTTTTGAAAAAAATGATAACGGTGTGACGGTGAACTCCCCGTGCTCACCAATGATATGAAAATGATATCAGAATACTCTGAATTGACCTCGATCAGTTTAACGCTGAGTTTCGACGAATGGTGGAGAGACGCTGGCACGTTGACACCGATAACAGAATAGATCAATTGTTTGTTTCGGCAATCTGGTAGCAGATGAAAATGCGCAAGAAAATCTGAACCCAAAATCGGAGTCGAAACGTCGGCAACAATGAATTTCCACGGAAAATTCCTACTCCGACCGAAATTAAGTTTTAAATTCAGGTAGCCATAAGCCTTGATGAGGCTGTTGTTGTCAGCGCAAAGCTGAAAATCAGTAGCAACACGACGATCACGGGTAAAACGCTTTGGGAAGCAGCATAAATCCGAGCCTGTGCCCACCAAAAAATTTTTCTTCATGTCGTTGTCGGTGACGAATAAGCGACTATGAATCCCCGAGCAGTCGGCCGCGGTTACTGACTCCCGTTGGAGTTTCCCTTGCAAAATGGTATGCACTTCTTCGCTTCATCTCCAAAACGATAATGATACCAGCACAAATCTGATGATCTGCGAGAACTGGCAAATTCGCCACGGCTGCGCTGATCTGGTGATCGTTCACGGCGACGAGTACGTAGCGCACTAACCTCGAAGGTAAGCTCACTAATGAGAGTTGCTAGAGAGTCACTAGGTGCAGGTACTTGCTCACAGGGGGAATCTTGATGATTTTGTCCGCCAGGTCAGAAAGCTGTTCGAGTGCACATGCGTAGGTAGACGTCGTAACCACAGATGACGCACTAGATTTGGCTGCACAACAACAGGGGCAGCAATCAACTTGAGATGCCGTAGAAATTGCGAAGTCTTGCGATCGCCGAGTAATTGACGAATACGATGCTCCTCAGATGTTGAAAGTCGTTCGATCAGCCGCTGTCGCAAGTTCGTGTAAGGCAACTCTCCTGGAGGGCTGCTAATTATGTCCTCCACTTCTGACGTCGCACGAATGTCCAATTGCGAGTTAACGTGATAATATTTCGTTAGCTCGACGGTGACACCAGCCAAGGCGAATTTGACCTCAGCTTGCGCGAACCACATGGCTGGTTTATCCAACCATACGAAGTTTTACGGCAACACATTGGACGTACCGTTGGACGGCCGCGGCGGCAACAGCTTGCTGTTGACGCATTAAGTCAGCTTGTTGTTGTTGCGCTGCTTCGAGACCAATGTTATCCACAGGATTTTGAGGCTCTCGTCGTTTATCGTCATCGCGTGGAAAAACCATGATGAAAGTATCACGTTGGGGTCACCAAATGAAGCGGCTTAATACTATAAATAATTTAGACGGTTATTTGAGCTTGGTTGGTTTTATTTATTGACCTGAGCTCTTCGACGTTTGAGACTCGACTGACTTACCAACATACATTTTTGATTAATTAATAAAAATAACAATTGAAAATGATTATTAGAATGACGCGCCACATGAACAGAGCCGCCACACATACACTATCGAATCATCACATGTTGTTTAGCGCGAAATCCACTCTTAATGTTCATTGATTGTTGAAACTCGCGCCCCTGAGAAAATCTCGATAGAGAATCTGCATGCTTTACATGCAGTGGGGCCCCGATAATTTATATTTACTGATGGAATATTTATTTTTTAACACCAAACAATATCTTAATGATATTTCGATTATGAACTAATTTTTTCTATTTTATTTATTCGGCCCGATCAAAAATCCTCACAAATTTCATATAATTGTAAATACAGGATTTAAAAATAAAGTACGATAAATTACCCATTAACCAAACCATTTTGTTTATTCTCATAACATTATTAATAAACCAATTATAATCGAATTTATATAACATAATATATGCACTTTAGTCACAATATATCATTACCTTAACGGTATTATTATTTCTTGATTTGGCTTCTTCAAATGCCTGAATGGTTTCATGAAGCTTAAAACGGTGCGTTATCATGCTCTTCACGTCAAGGTCAGTTTTTGACAATATATTTAAAGCATCTGAATAACTGTAATAAAAATTTAATGAATAAATCATAGAGCATCTAAAAAAATAACATTTTTTACGAAAATATAGAATAAAAATAGTTTGTGATTGCTGGATATGTCCCCTAACGGAAATTATCTTTTGCTATAAAATGTTATTAACTTGTAAAATCTTTCATAAACTTCTAGTAATTTTTTTCAACTTTTATTAATTGATATAAACATTCTAATTTGAGATTCTAATAAAAGTTAATAAAAGTTCATAGAAGTTATTATAAGTTTATAAAAGTTTATAAATTTTTATGAATGTTTTGTAACACGGTGGTGTGTTACGGGTTACACTGTTACATTAGAGTCCGGTGGGTGATAGAAACGTTTCTTTCCCTTCAATATCGTGACATGCGAATGCAGTGATCGCAGCTTAACCCGTTTAAGGCCAAACTGACGAAATTTCCCATATTTTTTCCGGTGCTATAAACTTTGTGAAAAAAATATCTGAAAAATGTTTAAATAGTCATTTCTGACGTGAAATTTTATGAACTTTTCGAATCCGGTGTCAGAATTGTCAAAAAATTTGAGGAGCAAAAGTTAAGAACAATTAAACAACAAAAAACACGATTTTTTTGCAAAAAATTTTGATTTGACCTAAATTTTCGAATCAAAAGAGACTTGATCCGTGGGACTAACACATATTTTTTGCGTCCATGGGGTGTAGATGTAAAAATCCAATAATTACAATATAAAAATTCAGCATGATGGACAACAAAATGGCGCATCTTAAAAAAAAACCATGTAAGCGGGGCGAAATTTCTCTAAACTCCTAGCGTTTTTGAGCGAAATTGCTCAATTTCTAACTCGCTCTAAAAGGGCAAGGTATCATTCGTACACATGAAACTTGTACACAGGCATTTCTGTACACAAGTAAAATGTGTCCAATATTTGTGCACATAATCGAACTTTTTTTTAAATTCAAAAAATTTAAAAAAAATAATCGTATTCGTAATGTTTTGAATTTAAAAAAAAGTTCGATTATGTGTACAAATATTAGACACATTTTACTGACGTACAGAACAGACCGTACAGAAATGCCCGTGTACAAGTTTCATGTGTATGAATGATACCTTGCCTCTTGTTGTACAATGTCACGTTGTCGTAGATGAAAAGTCCTGAGAAGGACGGATGCCAAGCTAGGCTGATGGTCAGAGTGGTCAAGGGATGACCGTTCGCTGACCCACGTTCTGATGACGAGGATCTTAGAAAGAGACTACGTTAAAAGACTTTTGTGTGGCCCTGAAAAGGACCGATTGTCTGTTGTAGTCGCCTAGAAGCGCCTTCTCCGCTCTCTTCTCAACTCTGCTTCTCTTCTAGCCGAGGGTCTCCTGGCGGGTGAGGAATAAGAATTGCGAGGAGAGCGTGGCTCAGCTTTTGGCTTAGGAGCACGTTTAGCCGGGCAGAGCGAGATAGCTGGCCTTGATAGTTTGTGTAGTTGTGGATGAGAGGCAACGTATTCGTCAAGAGCGCTGGCGGGTCGTAACATTCTGTCCTGAGTCGTCTTCTTCGCTACCGACACTTCCCACAGTGGCGGTCGGACCGGTGGTACCGTGACCCTGGTCAGTTGGTGTTGTCGTTGACACGTTTGCTCATCAGACGACCGTGGCTCAGTGACCGTCGGGAGAGTGCGGTTAGCAGATGCTGTGAATTGAAGTGGCGCGGCCGTGAGATCGACCACTGGCTCAGGGTCGGCTTCTCTTCTTGCTACAGTCCTCTTCTACGGATGTGGGCAAGGCACTGACAAAGGGAGATACGGCCACGTGCGCAGCAATGAGCACGAGCGGCTGGTATAGGTGGTCCCGGGCAGTGAAATCAAACCACTAAGGGTCTTGACCCTTTCAATGGCTCGTTGACGAGTTTTGACGATATTTTCGCCGGCCGGCACGGCCCGCACAACGCAGCGTCGTTCCAAGATGCCTGACACGAGAGGGTGGCCTCGTTGTAAAACTACGGCCCTTCCTCTCTTTTTTCTTTAGATTGGCGCCGTGATCGATTTCCCTCTTCGGGTCGTGACAATCGGAGGCGACAAAAAGACTCGAGTACGAGTCCAACTACTTTTCTGTTTTGACTTTTTGCAAAGTCAAACAGTCAAAAATAGCCTGACAACTGTTTACTCACTTTTCTGTTTCCACTCGTACAAGTTGAACAGTCAAAAGTTAAGAAGACAAAAGTCCAATCACTTTTCTATTCTCACTTGCAACAAGTCGAACAGTCAAAAGCTGATTGAATAAGGTCGAAAGGCACTTATACTAGTACTCTAAACTCGACCTTTTCTCATGCGGATACGACTTTTTTCTGGCGCCGCGCCACCTGGCGGCCAAGTCGGAAACTTGCAAAAGTAAAAAGTGGAGAAAGGTTGTGAAATGACAAGGCGAATATGTTTCTTGCAATAAGACCAAGTTCACTATTGAATGAAGTCCCTAGGTCGCAACTCTCAAGAGCTCGTCGTCGCGAACGCGAGGACGAGAGTCGATGTGCTCTGGCTGGCAGCCGAGAGACGACTTCACTTTGCGTGGCCGGGCATCTCGCTTATATAGGAAGCGAGTGCGCGCTGATTGGCCATCGGTGCAAAGGTGGGGACGAGTGCTGCTGTGTACGTCGCCAGAGTGGGGACGCACGCAGCTGTGCACGTTGCTCGAGTGGGGACGCACGCAGTGGTGTGGCAATGCGTATGAGGGTAACACTCTAAAAGTAGCTAAACGAACCTGGAAAAAATAACCAACCAGTGATTTCTATACGAAATTTGCTCAGCTTTCTCACTTAAACTTTTATTTTCTATTTTTTCTCATGAATATGTAAATTATCGAAAAATCGAACTGCACTATGAGAAAGCTGAGAAAAAATGCATAAAAAACATATTTTTATTTTATTTTTTAGTTAAATTATAATGTCATACGGGTGAGTTACAATTATGGCGCCCGGCGACCGCTCGCATGGGGCGATAAACGGGAATGAATTAATTTGCATTTTTCCCACCAGAGGCCTTTTTGGCAAAAAATTACACCCACAAGTAGCGAATCATTGATCACTCTACTTAGCTAGCTTGATTTTTACGTTTGCTTTATTCGATTCTACAGTCTTCGACCACAGCCTACTACCCATCTCGTGATTCTATCGCTCATCTACAAAATTGTGAAAATGAATAAGGGCTTTGATATCATCGGCTGCTGTAATCCTTTGGACTTATCCAATCATAGAGAGAGAAAAAATCTTATTAATTTTCCACTATCTTTCAGAGAAAAATTTCCGCAAGTTCCAAATGGGGCAAAAATATGCAAAAAATGCAAGCCAAAACTGTACACTAAAATAAACCAGCTAGATTTGGATATGGAATTTCAAAAAGATGCAGTTACAGTTCTTGAACAAATTAAGGGCTAACAGGGGGATTAATTATTTTTCACTTTTCAATTACAGTACTAGGCTGTAGAAGTGAAAAGCATTTTTTTTCAAAAACACACATGATAACCCTTTTTAATACCCTATTTGAAAGTACTTTGTCCAGTTAGATACTTAAAAACAGCTTTTGTTTACCCTCAACAAAAGCTTTAAACACGTCTAAGCTAGCTGTCGTAGAAATCCAAGAGCGAGCATCCATATAAAGGAGCATATGTGGTTTCACTTTGTTCGATAGCCAATTTGCCATGGTCACAACCAAAACCTAGCTATAAGATGAACTGGATTGGGGTACATTTTTTATAAAATTTTTTTGTAACTACTTGTACATATAGCAAAGTGAAATTAATTTATGGAAAATGATGATAAATGAATACTAAATTGTAGAAAATTTTACACATAAGTAGCTAGCCATTAGATGAACTGTAGCTAAAAAAGCTGGTCACTCGCTAACAGATGAAACTAAAATGTTGGTCGAAAATTTTTATGTTCCCGATGACATAAGCCGTGTAATGCGGGATTCAAACATGTCATCTCAGTTAAACAGAGCATGGCAAGCGATCGCTTATTCAGAAACGCTTACTATTAGGTGATCTAAAAGACTTATACCAACAATTTATAGATGAAAATGATAATGTGAAAATAAGTGTCACTGCGTTCACGAAACTTGGACCACCTTACTGCGTTTTATCTGGAGCTAATGGTACGCACAACGTTTGTGTTTGTGTGCACTCTGAAAATGTTGACTTAATGCTAATTAAAATCCCTAAAACTATTGAATTTAAATATGGTAACTATGCAGCATGCAATGCAAGCCATGCATTAAATCAATTGTGTGTGAAAATCCAACTGAAAATTGCTATCTTGGACACTGTTTAAATTGTCCGAACACAAATAATTTGTGAAAAAATCTACTCGATTCTTTTGAGGAAAACGATATGCACGAAGTAACATTTGACTGCTGGATGCAACCCGATCGTTCTACTTCCACAAACACATGAATACTCATGAGTTTGTGGATCTTTTGTGTGAAAAAATTATGAAATTAAAAACTCATGATTATGTAGCCGGCCAGCTATCAAAGTTCTGAAAAAAGAAGTAAACGATGACGAGTTCATAGTTCAGATGGATTTTGCCGAAAACTATGCATTTATCGTGCAAAATTCCACTTAAGGTTTTCATTGGAATAACAACCAAGCCACTATTTTTACAGTAGTTATTTACTACAGAGAACTAGGCAAAGAAACACATAAAAGTATTGCAACAATTTCGGATAATTTGACCCACGATACTGTTGCTGTGTACGAGTACCAAAAAATCATTACACAATTTTTGAAAGATAATTTCACACCGCGAAAAATCTTTTATTTTTCTGATGGAGCATCGCAACATTTCAAAAATAAAAGTAATTTTGATAACCTTCTTTGCCATGAATAAGATTTCGGAATACCAGCCGAATGGCATTTCTTTGCTTCTTCTCACGGTAAAGGAGACGGTGTTAGAGCTATTTTAAAGAGAGTGTCAAGAAGAGCAAGCTTGCAGATGAGTGAAAAAAATCGCATATATACCCCTGAAAGTTTGTTTACTTGGTCTTCAAAGTACTGCAAAGAAACAACTGTTGTTTACAGTGCTAAAGAAAACCACGAAAAAACGTCTTTAGAATTAAAATCTAAATTCGAAAGATGTAAAACAATACGAGGTACATTACAATACCACACGATCATTCCACAACACACAGACAAGAGTTTCATTTTGAAATATACTTCCACGTCTTCATCAAATTATATATTTCCCGAAAAAAAATAGAAAAAAATCACGCCAAAAAAACAGCAACAAAACATAAAAGAAGTTGAAATTCTTTGTCAGAAAATTATGCATTGATTTGCATGACCAGTTAAACAAAGACCAACTCCATTTTTCCGTATCGCTCACTAAAGTAATAAATTATACTCTTTAATAACCAAGTCAATCACACGAAATATCAAAAGTAAAAATCATAATTCCAATGAGAGATACGAGTAAACGAACTAAGAATGAAGGGCAAACAAAACTAGGAAAAATAAAAAATAAAAGTTAAAATGCATTTTTCTGTATGAAAATGATCAAAAAAACCGACTGCACTACGAAAAAGCTGAGAAAAAAACGCATAAAAAGTATAATTTTATTTATTTTTTTAGTTGAATTACATTGTCATACGTGCGAGTTGCGATTACAGCGAGTTGCGCAAGGCTCGGGTGTCGCGAGTCCGGGCGGCCGGACGGCCGAGCGCTGACTACGTTTGCTCGTATCTCTCATAGAAATAATGTGTATTACACTTTGGAGTAAAAAAATTAAAATATAATTATTTTAAGAACATAATTAGTTTTCATAACTCGAAAATGAAGAACTTGACGAAAAAGTGTTGTACGTTATAAAAGTCTTAGAATATTTCAAAGAACATGTCTGAATTTTTTAAGATTTTTTTTGGATCATTTTTGGTACGAATTTTGATTTCTGACCATTTTCAAAAATCCAAAAATTTCCCCGGAAAATTCTGATAAACTTCAGGAGTCTTTTTTGAACAATTCTAACATCCATTCCATTGACAAATGTCATGGAACCACTTGAAAACCAACAGACGATGACATATGCCAAAAATTAGGCACAGATGACTCAGAAATTGAAAAGATAGATGATATTATAGTACCCGCACCTACTGATTCAGAAATGTTTAACGCATTACAAGTATTGAGCGAGGAGCTTAACATCGTTCGGAATCGTTTGATGAGTACTACAAATTAGAAAAATTCATTTCCAAAATAATTGACCGAAAGAAAAAAAAACCAAGATAATTGACTATTTTACTTAATCATAGTAGTGTCACATATGATTTGAATACAAATTTAAAAATAAAATATTTATTATATAAATTATATATATATTCATTTATAATAATAATGCATAATTTTTCGAATTCAATGTTATTAAAAGTTATTGCAATCCCTATCGTATAGTAGAATCATCCGCTTAATAGAATGAAAATTGTTGATAAGTTGTGATTCTCTTAAGGGGGGAAAGGCACCTAAAATATAAAAAAGAAAAATTTTTTTTCATTGACTTTTTTGATCGGATTTTTCCTCGGCTTTCCAGTGCTGTGATCGGAATTTTAAAATGTTAACTGTACCGTGATGTACAGGTTATTTAGTACCGATACTTTTACGATTATTTAGAAAAAATGAATGAAACGACTCAAAGATATATCGTGGCCAATCTGTCATGAATCTCGAGACTTTCATAAGTCCGTAGCGCCATCTATTGATACTCGTTTTATTCTTTGGTTAGAGTACATTCAGCAGAAATTTGTTTGTTTACACAGCTATAGGTGTACAGTAACGCCACCACTACAATTGAATTTAGTAAGATCTACATTTTCCAGTGTAAGCGATAAAATTCTAATCTTCCTCCAAATGACTGTTTCTGAATCACTTGTAAGTCCCCAAAAAAAATTTTACGAGTGTGCTTTGAAAAAAGAAAAATTTTTATAACACTGTGTGGCATAAGTTCACATTTATGGCACGCTTTTCTGTTGCATAAGTCGCACATTCTGGCACCGCTGCGTTCGCATCGCACTCGCATACGCTCGTGAACTAACTTCACTTTGCGGTACCAGAAAGTGCAACTCATGATTCGGAAAGGGGGCATAAATATGAACTTACAAGGAGAGCCTTTCATCTGCGGGTCACAGATCCTTACCAAACTTGTTTGGGGGTTTTCTTGTACATAATAATGAAGCCCCCTATGGTTACTTCATTCCAATGGGCCCTGGAAACCATTATAAAGCACCATAAAGTATATATAATATAATATAATGTTTAAAATACCACTGATTCGTATCAGGCCTTGTACGGTCAAGTCTAACTGTCTCAAAAATATTTGTAAATGAACTTTTATGGATTCTAAATACTTTTGCAAATAATAAACAATTGAACTCAATTGGTTTGCTGTGTATGTTTTAAAGAGCGCACCAATTTGAGCTAAAATTAACGTACCAAACAATAAATATTGATTTAAATAATATGAAAATGTTTTTTATTTGTATAACTCACTCAAATAAAACCCCGATTTAACCTTAAATCAAGCTAAAATAAGAACTTCATTTTCTAACTGTAGTGCCTCCAAAATTACCTTAAACAAACGACAAAATACACATTTAAATGTAAAATGTTTCGCTCTTTTCAAATCTGAAATAAATTGGGGTTACCGTTGTAGCGGCATACTTTATGCGCTACAAGTCATTGAAATCCACCTTCGAGCTCACGCGTACATATAAGCTGTATAGACGAGACGAACCCCGTACACCTTGCCCCTATCACACACGTATGTTCTTCTCCTATACACTTCAGCACTTAAGACCTAAAAAAGAGAGAAAAGCAAAGCGAGAACATCAGAGTGACCAAAAGACCAGAGAATCAAGACGATACGATACTAATCAAGAGACAGATGCTCCTCAAGAGTACACGATGAGACACACAGAATCAGTTGATACGATGCCTTCATCGTAAAGCACAATGGAACAGATGACACAAACCAGACGATGAACAAGCAGATCATACCTAAACCTCTTCGTATACACTGGATATTCTTGCCACCGGATGTATACAACAAAAGAACAAGATTAGAAAGATGCCACTAAGTCGATGACACTTGACAGGTGACAGTTTAGTTCGACACCTGCGTACCCGTCGAGATGCATCTCAGGTTGAATGTCCAAACTTTCTACTTACGTAACCTCACATCATACATACGAGTATGAAACAATCCATTGACAACACCAAGATATACAGCAGCAGACGAATGATGAAAACTAACACGCACCAGACGCAATCACACAGTGTTGATATATGAAACAAGCAGACGGCCAACACCAAGCTATCGACACCTATCGATCAATATCGATTGGCGCTCGTGGGTCGCTTCAGACGACACAAGCGAACGACGACTGTGACCACGTCGCGAGTCGCCATTATTGCAACTCTGCTTGTACGCTACGCACGTGTCGAGTCGTATCATAAGAACGCAAATCCGAAAGTGAAAGTGAAAGTAAAAGTAAAAGTGTAAAGTGTGTCTCGAGAAGCATCTCTCCGCCTTCTAAGTACTCCTGGTGACGACGTCCAGCCTTGTGGAAGCCGGTCACCGAACTTGTTGACGAAGATCGAAGAAATAGAGTAAGCTAATTTAAGTAACCTATAAGTCGAAAACTACGAGCTCTCTCGCGCATCAGTAGAGTCTTCCCCTTGAGCTGGGACAATATTTTTAACATAGCTCTGAAAAATCTTCCCCTTGACCTTCTAGTTAAATATGCAATCCTATTTAACAACGCTCTTAATAACGGATATTTTCCAAAGAGCTGGAAGATTACCAAACTAATTATCCTGAAGAAAAAACTTGATCAACCTACCTACCTAGATAATTTACGACCAATTAGCCTACTACCATCCATGAGCAAAATCTTTGAGAGAGTCATACAACTCTCATTGAAAAAAATTTACTACAAAGACAATACAGTCTCACCACAGCAATTTGGCTTTAAGAGTAAGCACTCTACAATACACGCCTTACACAAGCTATCCGCAGATCTACACTTGCACTTGAACGACAACCATATGATAGGTGCTTTCTTAATCATCTTGAGGAAAGCCTTCAATTCAGTGTGGCACGAAGGATTGATCTGCAGACTGAGTGAAATACCGCTACCACTAGGTCTGCTGAAACTCATTAGTAATTCGATAAAAGGCAGATCATTCATGGTCAAGATGGGAAGTCACGAGGGTAAAGCTCATCACATAATAACATAGGGTTTTTAACATAGGGTCAGATTTAATTTGACTGAACTAATAATCGCTGGCCTTTGCCGATGATTTGATTATCTACGTAGCAAACAAAAATATCATCAAAATAAAGGAAACCTTACAAGCGCTATTCCAAAATATTAAAAACATCTTTGCCAAATGGAAGCTGCATACAAATGTGCTAAAATTCGATACTCACATTATCGGGCAATTAAAAAAAGCTAATAAAACTTACGGAGCACTAAGTCCTCTGTTAAGCAATAATCTTTTGGACACCAAGGCAAAACTAATCACCTACCAAAGCCTGATCCGCCCCATTATCACATATGCCTGCCCGATATGGTTCAGCATTAGCGGCAGTCTGATGGAAAGAATAAGAGTCCCTGAGAGAAAAGTCCTACGTGCTTGCACAGGCCTGTATAGATCGCCAGATAGTGACTTCCTGAAGAGAATTAGCAACCGCCACCTATACAGCGCGGCTTCATTCAGCATTCATAGTGAAGCTAATAAGAAACCATATAAAAAATTCCATGCAACTTACTCTCAATAATTTGATCTAGGACCCTACTTTCCCTACGATGGATATCATAGACGCGCTTGCGAATCAGGATTTGTACCTCCAGAAACATTCAAATACCTCGATGAAAACGACCTGATTATTAATAAAAGTAACCAACATCTCTTCTACAACATCAAAAGACACTGCAGGAACAAAAAAGTTCCAAGCTGCGAAGAGAAGGAGTCCATCCCACTATATAACGATACTTGGCTTGTTTGTCACCGTTCTATCGAAAGCTACTAAGAAATTTCAGCTACTTCAACAAGAAAGAGAGACCAGCGTAACCAGACCTATATTCTACGACACACGAGCCACGCAGTTTTTCACATGTTGTAATTTTTCCTGCATCGGCATTCTACCTTTCAAGTTATCAGTTATTGAAAACGCCTCAGCCCTCTACACAGCAAGATTCAAGTACAGCGAAGTAACCGTGTTACATTCTGTACATTTATACTAATATTTGAGTGTATTTTTGTTTGAGTTTTTTTATACAATGTATAAAGAGATAATTTTTTAAATAAAAACCATTTAAAAACTAACTAACTAGAGTCTTCACCCCCCCCCCCCCCCCNNCCCCCCCCCCCCCCCCCTGACCCCGCGTCCCTCCGAGACATATTCGCGAGTGTTAATTGCTCTGCTAAGCCAGAAGAATTGATTTAAAAATTGAAGACGTGAAACATTGTATTCTGACAACGAACGAAATCTGTTTAATTAGAATATCATCGATTAATTATTATTATTTCATTATTGGTATTTACGGTCCACTTGCCGTGTATCACGTGGTGGCGCCCTTACTCTCGTTGACCAACGAACTGGCAATTTCATTTTTGTATATTCAATAAATTATTATCTTCTCTTTTATAATTAAACCTAACAAAACAGTTTATTATAATTTATTCCAGACGCATAAAAACCCCCTTATACCGTATAAAAATTTGATTTTGACTTGCTTCAGCTTTTAGGTTATGTTCTAGGTCAAATTTAAGGTCACCGTTGGATTCCCTATCAAAAAATACGCTGGATATGAGGTTTTAGATTTTTTTTCTCCACATATTTAGCCCGCTTTGAGGAGGTTTCCATACTTTTAGGCGCCTTGATCGCGTTTGATTGTTGATTGGTTGAACAGTATGTATGAAAAATAGATTCGAAAACATTGAGTTAAATCAAATTCATTTGTAAAATAAAAAGGCTGATGCAGCCTCGGCATTCACTAAGGAATCTTGTAACTAACTAAAAAGTATTGGTGAAAAATTAAATTAATTATTTTCCAAAATTCAATGAAAAATAATATCTAAAAAATTTGAAAAAGTAAATCGAAAATATTAAGTTCGCTGTCTATAGATAATCATCAAAAGTGAAACTTCTCCAAAATTAATTAATTAAAAACATCAAGATATGAAAGTAGAAAAATCTTGAAAAATTTACAAAAAAAGCATGAAATATAATGTCATGAAAAAAATCTAAAAAAAATTAAAGTACAAACATGTCTCAATGTAATTGAAAAAAAAACGAACATTCAAAATCAAGAAAAGTTGAATAAAATCACAAAATGAAAATTTAACCTGAGAAAATGACTCACTTCTGGTGGACAGATTGTATTACGTCGACAAATTAGCACCAGAAGTGACACTTCAGAGTCCTTTTCTTCGGTTGAATTTTCATTTTGAGATAATATTCAATTTCTCTCGATTTTGAATGTTTGTTTTTTTTTTCAATTATATTGTGACATGTTTGTACTATAATTTTTTTTTAGATTTTTTTCGTGAAATTATTTTTCATGTTTCTTTTTGTACATTTTTCAAGATTTTTCTATTTTCAGATCTTGATGTTTTGAACTAATTAATTTTTTAATTTTATTGACAAATACTTGAAATAGTAAAATGATATTGAATAGAATTGAATTGAATCAAATTGAAATAATAAATTAAAACGATAAAAATAACTCGTATTATCATAAATAAGCATTCATAATAGCGAATCAGTCTGAGAAATGCATAATTGAGTGGATAGGAGAGTCTTGCAATAAAAAACTGCTGGAGTCGCTTTGATTACAATTTTCATTCATTTTCTTTATTTTACTCTAATCACTTTTAAAATTAAATAGATTTAAATGACACAATCAAATTAGCTATAGAAATTTGAAATTACAATTGTTGAGTACACTTATGTTATTAATAAGTTCACGATGAGCAGTCACAGAGATCTCACAACATTCGAGTCAACGCGAAGAAAATGAGGTTATTAATCCTCAGAGCTACAACATATGAGTGGACGAGTTAAAGGGGCAGAGCGTCTCGTAAGCTTACACATAGCTGTAACGTAATCTCACTTTTGCTCTCGTTCACTTGTACTCATGCAACTGCGATTAGCCAAGCAGAGACAATGTGTTAATCAAAGAAAGGATTCCATCAGACCTGCAGTAGACGATATTGGTCTGAACAGCAGTCTGGATGGATTCCGTACCTGGTCGTAATTCATGATCTATACAGTTTGATGACCGGTGAGCAGGACCTTAATGAGACGCCTCGATGTGCAGTCGTTGAGTTTACCCGGGAGAGCTGCTTGACGATGAATAAGATGCGTAAGAGTATTTCTCGATCTCGTGAGAATTCTTGGTGATGATGCTTTGGTGAGAAGACAGAAGTGGAAATGTCGCACTAGCACAAAAGGAACAGCACTAGGTACACGCGAGGTGTTGCTTCGTCGCGTGCATATACGTGATGCGCGAGACGCGAAATACACGAAAAGACGACATTTGCCGCAGGCACGGGCCATGTCGCGACGCAATCTCTCATTTCGTGCTGAGTAGTTTCTGCCGACTTGCATAGCACGTGAGCTCGTCCCTGCACAAGCTACACATCGTTAATTTCTCGAACAGAACCAAACAATCATTCAAAAGTTATTCAATAAGTTTATGGTTGATAATGATGTTATTTTAACAAAATAAAAATTTTATTTGTAAAACTTACTCGTTTGCGTAACGAAAGACACTTTTGATATCAACTTCTTTTGTCAGAGCTTGAATTAATGGTAATTTCACTTCGTTAGAACCCATACCTACTAAAACAACAGAACCTCCTTTCTCCGTGACCTGCAAAAATGAAAGTCGAAAATAAAGTTTTAGTGAAAGTTATTTTTATTATAACTGATTACCTTATAATTCAAAGTTAAATATAATTTTGATATAAACGTGAATGCAAAAATCACAATTTTAATACTTTCGAATGCTGCCATATATTTTCAAAAAATATCATGTTATTCACAACCTTATCGGGAAATCATTTATTTAGCACACGTCAAAATAAAATTTTTTTAAATTTTCGTTCGAACCTATGTCAACGATCTCGACGCGCTTTTGGTATGTTATAGTACATAGAATAAGGTTCCCAAAACCAACATTTTAGACCGCTCCCCCCTTCTGCCTCAACCCCCATTACAAACATCTATTTTCTATTTATATTTATTCTAAAGCCCTGAAGCAATTAAGAAATCAGAAAAAATTCATGAAGGTATTTTCTTATAATTCAAACAACCTGGAATTTCATCAGATTTTTTGACTTTTTCAAGGCTTTTTAAAAGATGAAATCATTGAAAATTCTGAAAGCCAAAATAATACATTTTGATACGTGTGACTTAAGGGGGGAAAGGTACTTGAAATCTCAAAAAAAAATTTTTTTTATTGACTGTTTTGATAGGATTTTTCCTCACCTTTCCAGTTCCGCGATCGGAATTTTAAAATTTTAACTTTACCGCGATGTACGGCCAATTTAGTACCGATATTTTTATGATCATTTAGAGAAAATGAATGAAACAACTCTTAGCCATTCTCTCATGAATCTCGAGTTCAGTTTGTTGGTTTTTATTGGCTTAATTGTACAATATGTTGCCAGAGCGCTGTTAGCTAAGCGAAGTACAAAAGTAAAGAGTAATTTACTTCTAAATCTAACACTTAATCTAAAAAAATAGACAATATTACAATACGATTAACATGAATTTGAGAGAAATAACAAGGTTGTAGCGTTTAGTATAATTCACAGAAATATATGGGTCAGATTCAGAATTTTTCAAATAAACCTGCGGACGAGGTTCACGGATTTTCCTGAAATTTTGGTATGTTATAGTACATCATAAAAGGGTCCCAAAACCATAATTTTAGACCCCCTCCCCCCTCCTACCCCCCTCCTCTCCTATAAACGTCCATTTTCCATCCATATTTTTTCTGAAGGCCTGAAGCTATTAAAAAATCTGGAAAATTTACAAAAGTACTTTCCAACAATCCAAACCACCTTGAATTTTTTCAGATTTTTTGAGTGCTCCAGGCCTTCAGAAAAAATCATTGAAAATTACAATTGTTTCATTTTCGGTTAAATAGTTCGATATACCAGACCGGGGTATTTTTTTCTTAATTCTGACATCAAAAAACGATTCCTTGAATTTTTTCAGAATTTTTCATTCATGCCCATGAAGCCTGGAGCTGAAAAACCGCTTTTTTTCACGAAAATAATTTTTTTGAGGCAATACGAAGGCTCGAAAAATCTGGAAAAATTTTTTTCTCATTTTCTTCATCAAAATACATAATCTCAAATTTTTTTAGATTTTTTAATTGAAGTCGATAGCGTCTGGAGCCAAAAAACGTTATTTTAAACAAAAATGGTTCTTGGAACCCGATGGTTCCGGTAAAAAAATTTGAAATTTTTTTTTTGAATTCCTGGTCAAATTTTAATAAATTTTGACCATTTCAAGAGTTTGATTGAAGCTTCCTAGCTCATTTTAGAGCATAACAAAGATTAATGCGAAATTCTGAAGACATTCATCATATTTACATTTTTTTCAGATGTCTTCAGAATTTCGCATTAATCTGTATTATGCTCTAGAATGAGCTAGGAAGCTTCAATCGAACTTTTGAAACGGTCAAAATTTATTAAAATTCTGGTCTGGTATATCGAACCATTTCACTGAAAATAAAATAATTTAAATTTTCAATGATTTTTCCTGAAGGCCTGAAGTACTCTAAATATCTGAAAAAATTCAAGATTGTTTGGATTGTTAAAAAGTACCTTCATGAATTTTTTCAGATTTGTTAATAGCTTCAGGCCTTCAGAAAAAATATAGATAGACAATGGATGTTTATAGGGTAGGAGGGGGGTAGGAAGGGAGAGGGGGTCCAAAATTTTGGTTTTGGGATCCTTTTATGATGTACTATAACATACCAAAATTTCAGGAAAATCCGTGAACCTCGCCCGCAGGTTTATTTGAAAAATTCTGAATCGGACCCATATATATATCTTATTATCTTTATTACTATATAGAAGAGAGGATGTGGTTCGCTTGCTCCCCAAAATTTCCACCTGCTCCCCCACAATTTTTTCAAAAATGTGAAATTCACGTGATTTTTACATGATTTCCGGTGTTTTTCCCTCTATAAATTATTACTGCTCCCCACTGCTCCCCCACTGCTCCTCCACTGCTCCTCCACCGTAAATCCACCGGATGCGTGACAGGTACTTTTATAACAATAACGTATATCACGTATAATAATACATAGGTACTTTTATAATAAACAACACGATTGTTTTTTGATTTCTTGGAAATTTTGTCCTCTTCGAATCCATATATACTATGATTAGGTTCGAATCAATATCGAGTTACAAGTAGTATTTGAGCGCGGCCCTAAAAATTACTGAAAAAATTGATTGTTTGAACGTGTACCAGTACGACATTAATTTTTCTATTGAAATCGAGGAGCGCGTGTCGCGCTCCACCTGGCAAGTATGACAGGAACTAACAAACACGCCGCTACTCATATACAGCCCATAACTTCCCGCAGACTTTCTTTTCGCTCTCATTTGAATTTGATAAGAGTTATCGAAAATCTGATAAACCCATCAGATTCCTTGGAAAAAATCCTATCAATATGAGCTATTTAGATTTTCCAACGGTCCACTATTTCCTACAGAAACGAAAGTGAATAAATGAGTCGCATGAAAAGTGTCCTCACGCTGAAAATGTTATCACGCTAGTGTATACAAGTGTTCTCACGCAGAGTATAGTATACGTGTTCTCGCGCAACATACATATACGTATAGTTTATGTATTTGTGTGTATACGTAGACGCTACTCGCTGTACATGTATCGGATTGAACGATTGAAGATCCGCTCGTCCAACCAGATCGAAGTCCGACGATGACATTACTTCCAGAAGTCGCGATGTCCCCGCACAGGAATACATCCGTACTAACCTGCTCGTTACATACATCGAATCGAGGATTCTCTTCTTGTCGAAAATTTTACAATACCCTGAAAGCCCACTCGATGCTCTATGTGTAATGTTTTCGAAACTTTGTACACCCGGTCGGCTTATTCAGTGCACTAGGTATAAATACAATCTCGGTGACGACTTTCCCCGAGGAAGTCGAGATGTTTTCGCAACTTTGTGCACCAGGGTGGCTTATTCGGTGCAACTAGGTACAAATACAGCCCCGGCGACGACTTTCCCCAATGACGTCGAGATGTTTTCGCAACTTTGTACACACGGTCGGCTTATTCAGTGCACTAGGTATAAATACAATCTCGGTGACGACTTTCCTCGAGGAAGTCGAGATGTTCTCGCTACTTTGTGCACCAGGGTGGCTTATTCAGTGCACTAGGTATAAATATAATCTCAGTGACGACTTTCCTCGAGGAAGTCGAGATGTTTTCGAAACTTTGAACACCAGGGTGACTTATTCGGTGCACCAGGTACAAATACAGCCCGGCGACGACTTTCCCCAATGACGTCGAGATGTTCTCGCTATTTTGTGCACCAGGGTGGCTTATTCGGTGCACCAGGTACAAATACAGCCCGGCGACGACTTTCCCCAATGACGTCGAGATGTTTTCGCAACTTTGTACACCCGGTCGGCTTATTCAGTGCACTAGGTATAAATACAATCTCGGTGACGACTTTCCTCGAGGAAGTCGAGATGTTGTCGCTACTTTGTGCACCAGGGTGACTTATTCAGTGCACTAGGTATAAATATAATCTCAGTGACGACTTTCCTCGAGGAAGTCGAGATGTTCTCGCTATTTTGTGCACCAGGGTGGCTTATTCGGTGCACCAGGTACAAATACAGCCCGGCGACGACTTTCCCCAATGACGTCGAGATGTTTTCGAAACTTTGTACACCCGGTCAGCTTATTCAGTGCACTAGGTATAAATACAATCTCGGTGACGACTTTCTGCGAGGAAGTCGAGATGTTTTCGCTACTTTGTCAACCAAGGTTGCCTATTCAGTGTACCAGAAATGAATGTATTCCTGGCGACAACTTTTCCCTATAAACTCGAGGCTTTTTATTCATACTTAAATTTCATTGTAATAGACTTAAAATTACGATTATGAAGTTTGAAAATGGAAAATCTCTTTTTTACCATTACAACAAGAACTTACATCTTCTTCTTGATACATGATAAGTTTTCTTTGTAGAGATTTGAAAATTAATATTGACAATCCTGGTTTAACTTTGAAAATGGAAAATTTGATTTTTTATCTTTACGAGAACAAATTGTACTTTTTGTTGAAAAATAAAATGTTTTCATTGTAAGAGTCTGAAATTTCATAAGCTTGTGTAGTGTGGTTTTTTGGAATTCATGCTAACATTTCATCATTATGGATTGAAAATTTTGAATTTCTTATAAAATAACCAAAATCGTGGTAATTCTTCTATCAAAAAATTATGAAGCAGCAAGTATGGCAGTCTGGTCCTTAAAAATTGAGTCTTCATCTACATTTGTTTTGATCATTTTCAAATCTGGGCATTTCAAAATGTCAATTATCAGTTACTTAGCTATGATGTTAATGAAATTAAATAGATTCCTTCAATTATTCATGCAATCTTACAATTTTATATTAAAAACTGCTAGCTTACTAAAATATTGAAAAAAGAATAATTCTAAACTGTGGTAATACTTTTTTCAAAAGATTAAATAGGGGCAAGTATGACAGTCGGATCCTTATAATTCTAATCTACCTTCAGATTTCTCTCTCTCTCTTTCTCTCTCTCTCTTTCATTTATGATATTTCTAATGTCAAATCGTCAATGATCAATTACTTAGCTATGATAGTAATGAAATCAAATACATTCCGACAAGTATTCAAGCAAACTAAAATTTTTTTCCCTGAAAATATGAATATAAAGTTTGTGATAAAATAATTCAATAATTATTTAGGATTACCGAGGTCTCCTCGCGAGAGGATCCTCTGCTCAAGAAAATTGAAATTTGCAGAAAACCGGTTTATATTAATAGAGCCTATTTTTAAACTTTTACGAACAAGAGGGCGCGGCTTGGAAAAGGGTCGAGAGTTGAAACGATGGACTGAAGGCAGTGGGGCAAAAGATGAAGAAGCAGGTGTAGTGATGTTTTGTTGGAAAAGAGATGATGAAAGAGAAGAAGAAATACCGGGGGGAACTATAGATTCGAAATAGACTGAACATAAGATGTAGCTGTAGAAAAGTTTAAATTTGCGTTTATGGGGATAAGTGAATTTGAAGAATTACGAGAAAGAATTGCGCGATGGGGAAGAGTGTCTCATAAGTGTGTACTTGTGAGCGATGACAGCAACGGCTGAGTTCCGCTCGATGCAGAGCCATCAGTGTGAGTCTGAGGGCTCTCCGATATGACGTTTGCTGCTGAGGGACTCTCCGTGCTCGGCGTTGCTCGACTTAGGTTGTTTAGGGTCTGCGATCCTAGCAACGACAGATCCTCCTCCGAGCGTATATGAATAGGCCGCTGGCTGGCGCCAGGCCTCATGAAAATTTTTAGTCCGCGCATGAAGGGCCAGGGAAGGCGCTTCGCGCGCGCTAAGTCAAGCGCTCGACGGTGTAGGCGGTAGACGCCACGCGGAAGCACAGGCGACGCTCGGATACGTCCCTCAGCCTCGACTCCGAAAATCTGGGCCATAGTGAGGTCGCGCAGCGCAGGTAACGCACCAATCACCTCGTCACGAATGAAAGGGCTTGACAGCTGTACTACAATTTGTCGCGATGAGGATTGATCAGTGGAGCGAGGGTTTCGATTGATCCATTCCCGCACACGGGCAATGTGCATCTCGAAACGTGCCAGTCCTATCGCTAGTAGTATCTTCTTTATCGTTTCCGCAGAAGAGGGATCGACTCCGGGAGGAAGACCGTCGAATCTGACCTCGCAGGAGTCCTCGTCGGTTTCATTTGCCTCTCTTGGTCCTGTTGCAGCAGTGGAGCTCGCGATACCAGCACAGGCGACCTCGACCTCGCCTCTGAGCTCGCGCTGGAATGCCATCATCTCCCGGCTGCACGCCGCGCGAAAATCAGCCGCCTCTGCCAGCTCGTGTGTCAGCGTCGCCTCATGACGCGCTTGAGCCTCCTCAAGTCTGCTCATACGTCCCGAGACCTCATCGAACCGATTATCAATTCGAGCGAGTACTCTCTGCTCAAACTCGAGTAGCCACTGGGCTGAAACTGAGCCGTGGGCAGCAGTGTTCTCTGCTGTACTCATCTGAGTAGTGCCGGATGGAAGATTGTTCGTCGCTTCAGTAATCGTCGGAGTATGTACGGTAGCACTCGTCGCGGCGTAGGGCCGTGACAGCTTCGGCGCAGGCTGTTGGTCAGCGGCCGGAGGGGAAGACCGTAGTCGCTTTCCGCCGCGGTTTGTTTTGATCGCGTCTGGCGAGGCCGATGACTGTGTCTGTGATGATGATGATTGGCACGAATGACAGGTGAAAGACTCGGTGTTTGTTGGGAGGCAGCGACGATGAGACAAAGCTTCACAGACAACACAGGGGAAGGGCTTACCTCCTCTCACTACACCAGAGCAGATCACGCAAGTCGATGTTGAGCTCATCTGATCGGCGCAGGAATCGAAAGTCCTCGGGTGCGCAGCGAGCGTAGAGGGAAGGTCCGCAAGAGGGGGGTGAATTCCAGCGATCGTTGGTGATGATTCAGCCTTGTATGAAATTTTCCTAACCTCTTGAATAAATTTTGAAGGCAAAACGAGGTAAACCCTGGCTCGGAGGGTGAGTCGAAGCCGATGAAACTCACGCAAAGTAGGAGCCAATGGGTGCCTCGTCCGCCTAGAAGAGTACACACACTCGTACGAGTGAAAAAAAGTATTAAAAACTGTGAAAATTGACAGATTCTGCGGAGCACCACAGAAACACGACTGCCTCTACTTACAGAGAGAGAGAGAGAGAGAGAGAGAGAGAGAGAGAGAGTTTGAGTTTGAGTTTGTTTATTTAATTGGACCGTGGAGTGAAACCCCATGTGGCCCAGGTGGACAATAGTACATATAATAAGTCAATGAACTATTATACAGAATGAGAGTATTATAAAAACAAAAATAAAGTATTTACAATTGCCGAAAATCAGAATATAGCATTATTATTACTTTTAGCTTGCGTAGAGCAGAAAAACATGAGACAGCAGATGCAATCTGCGTGAGTAAAATTCTCTCTGACTAGGGCCAGAGAACCATCTCGTTGATGAGCGGGGGTGGAATTGGATCGATGTTAACAACAACAAGGCAGAATAAGTGGTGGTGAAGAGATGCGCGATAGTCTATGGATCTATTGGTGAGGTCGATTTGAAATGGAAGTGAGTTTATGATGCGTGAAGCGGTGATAAAAAATGAATTATGAAGTTATGATGTAACGTCCTACGACGAATAGCCTACGCCAAGGCAACCCGCCAATTCCGCGCTCCGACTTAACGCGCCTGCAAGCACCGATCCGGCCTACAAGGCGTATTGTGGAAATATTCAAACTAAATACATTTTAAAATCAAAAAAAAATATATTTCGATGTCTTACTTGTACATAGCTTGTAACTTGTAGTTCGAGCGTATTATTCACGCGCCGAGCGACCGTTCCATCTATTTTTGGAGTTTATTACTTTTCACACCTTTCTCAGAAGCCATGTGTTCACCGATAAAACGGATTTCGACATCGAACAATCTCGATCTTTTTACATGTAGTTCTGATGAATAATGTTTTAGGCTATATCGCTTAAACAAACTACGTCTCGATGTAGCCATAATTATTATTAAATTCTATTTGTTAAGACGAGTAAATCAACACCAGACTCAACTACTTCCCTAGTTAACGAACCGACTCAAGAGCCGTCGGCTTATTACACTACGATGTGTTAATTATTAATTTAACTACGAAACAACCTAGTGTAAATCAATATTATCAATGGTTTTTAGTAATTAATGATCTACCTTTAGCGATTGTTTGTTATATTTAAGTTGCGTCAGAACTAATAATTATTATCGGTCATGCATTATATAACTCTATGCTAACTAAACAATTACAACTATTTATTTAATCTAAGTTCAAGTAAAATAATTATCTTCCATTTGTACGTTGAAGCACAAATATATTTAGTATAATTAAATGTTAATTCTGAGTTACAAACTCAAGTTACAATTAATATTCATTCGTACGATATTTATACAATTGTTAATCTTTACATAACTAAATATACGTGTGTTACAATTATATTATAACATTAATATTGATATCATGAATTAATTAACCATTTTTCTAAGTAACATTATAGCGGAATGTATGAACTATTATTTATAATCATTTTGTAACTATTTTTGTAATTAATTATGTATTATGAGGTATCGTTGGAAAGGAAAACTTCCCTACAATCCTAATTTCCAACTCCCATATTTTTACTAACTACGGTTTTCCAGCCTCTCCAATTTAAACATTCAAATTCTCCAACACCTCCTACTTTTTCCATCCCACTCCAGCCAGGCCCGCAAATCGTATAAATACGGGGGCCCTGGAGAGTATTGGGAGCATTCGTCACCCAGCTTTCGTTCAGCGAGCATTCGCTCACTCTCTTGTCAGGCCTCGAACAAGTAACATCTTTGTTCGGCCTGTAACAAGTCATAACATCCGTAGCTATCGCTTTTGCCTAGAGCTAGCTACTCTCTCACTTTCTATATATCTACCTATCTACCTACCTACCTACCAACGCACCACTTTTATTATTTTATTTACTTTCAATAAAAATATCTTTTTAAACAATTTATTTATTATTTTCTTTTATCGATAACTCTATTCAGCTGCAATCGACACATTGTCGTATGCGCAGAGTAGTTATCTTACACCGTGATTCTATTCAGAAGCTATCGGTTTATTGCCTTATGCCCAGAGTAATCACTCTACCTTCTACAACAATTTTATTCAGCTGCTAGCAACATAAGTGTTGTATGCGCAGAGTAGTTGTTGCATCCCTACGTGATTCTATTCAGGAGCCATCGGTTTATTGCCTTATGCCCAGAGTAATCACTCTACCTTCTACAACAATTTTATTCAGCTGCTAGCAACATAAGTGTTGTATGCGCAGAGTAGTTGTTGTATCCCTACGTGATTCTATTCAGGAGCCATCGGTTTATTGCCGTATGCCCAGAGTAATCACTCTTCCTCCGACAGCAATTTTATTCAGCTGCTAACGACATATTGTCGTATGCGCAGAATAGTTACTGTACACCTTCGATGATTTTATTCAGGCGTTACCGGTTTATTGCCGTATACCCAGAATAGTCTTCTCCTCCGACTGCAATTTTATTCAGCTGCTATCGACTTCGGTCGTATGCGCAGAATAGTTGCAGTGCTTACCAGTGATTATATTCAAGTGCCATCGGTTCATTGCCGTATGCCTAGAATAGTCGCTTCCTCCGACAGCAATTTTATTCAGTCGCCATCGATTTTATATTGTATGCACAGAATAATTGTTGGCTTCCATCAATAATCACCGACAAATTGCCATGCACACATGACCATCATATTGATTCACACAACCCTCACCTTATAACCAAGATAACCCTCGAAAATGATCTAAGAGGCTAGTGGTTAGTGGGCATTGCCTAGACCAATAGATAAAGAGATCCAACGGCGTCATTACAATGAGGTGCGAGGGGTTTTATAATGCAATAATGGAGCTTGCCGTCGCAATGAGTGGCGAATCTGCCGATCAGATGAGAGTGTGAAGAGATCTCGGAGAGCGCCGGGCTCGCCCTTCCGTAGTATATTGAGCGCCAGTAAAACAAGCAAGTACTGGCGACGTCGCTTAACCGACAGCCAGCCGAGAGCAAGACGATACGGGGTCACGTGTTCGCGAGCAGGTATTGTCCCGAAGACAAAGCGGACGCAAGCATTTTGGAGACGCTGAAGTCGGAGGTCGGACGTAGCAGATACGTCATTGTAGACAGCAGCCGCATAATCCAAGTGAGGCAGGACCAGCGCGACTGCAAGTTTGGCTCTGAAGTCTCGATTTAGTGCGTGTCTGTAAAAACGCAGCGAGTAAAGTGCAAAATGGCATCTGGATCTGAGGGTATTAATGTGATTTGTCCACGTCAGAGTCGGACAGATGGTAATGCCGAGACACTTAATACTCGTCGAGAAGGCGATGTTTGTGCCATTCACTGAGATTACAGGCAGTGCGTCTGAGTCAATGCCGGACACATAGGCGAGACTGCCGAGAATCATGGCCTTGGTTTTAGCTGAATTGAGGTTGAGCTTGTTTTCTATAGCCCAGGATGAGACTGCATTGACATCAGTGTTGATGTTTGCAATTAGCTCTCGAATTTTTGACGGGAAGTGATGTTGAAAAATGGCAGTGTCGTCGGCGTAGATGATGTGCTTAGAGGACACCAAAGCTTCACGTAGGTCATTTATGAAAATGGCAAAAAGTAGGGGCCCAAGAACAGAGCCTTGCGGAACGCCCGAAGAGATCGGCAGCGGTTCAGAGAGAGTGCCGTCGTCGCCTCTGACTGCGATCTTGCGATCGCTGAGGTAGCTGGCAAACCACTCCACAGCAGCTGCATCGCAGCCAATACGGCGCAGCTTAGTGATCAATACGCCGTGGTCGATGGTATCGAAAGCCTTTGAAAAGTCAAAAGACACCAAGATGGTGACCTTTCTCTTGTCCACCGCCACCCGGACCGCCTCAGTGAAATCAAGCAATGCCGTCTGCGTTGAATGACCGGGTCTAAAACCGTGTTGCTGGGGGTCAAGCAGATTATGCTGAGCCAGATGAGTTGAGAGCTGTGCGTGAGCAAGTCTCTCGATGATTTTGGAGAGCTCGGCCAAGAGCGATATGGGCCGAGTATCAGATGGAGACTGCGGAGTGGGGCATTTAGAAAGCGCAATGACCGACGACAGCTTCCAAGCGGATGGAAAGACTCCTGTCGCAAACGATGAGTTTGCCAGATGTGCGATATGCTCAGCCAGGGTGGAAGAGGCGAGCTTAAGCACAGACAGTGGTACACCGTCGGGCCCGGTGCTGGAGGAGCTGCACTTGGCAATTATTGCAATCACGTCCGATGCTGTGACATGCTCAAATGAGAACGTGGGTGTAGTACGAGGCAAAGGTATGTTTTGAGCATTTTTGATAGACTCGATAGTAAGCGGCGGTGAGGCAGATGAGACGTGAGCGTAGTGCTGACAGAGTGCAGCCGATGAAAAATACGTGAGCGGGGATGGGCTTTTTTGAGCAGTGACTCCAATTCTTTTTAGAACGGACCAATATTTATTGGGTGATGTCGCAGCAGCCAGCTCACGAGAGATATAGCCGTTTTTGGCCGAGTCGAGTCGATTTTTGAGGATACGACGATGATATCGATAAGCTGCCAGAGCCTCGGCGTAGCGGCGTCGGCTATAAATGCGATATGCACGATCGCGAGTGCGCATGAGAAAGCGAAGCTCAGCACGAAACCATGGTTTGGCTTTAGGTTTGATGACTGTGGATTGAAGAGGTGCATGTGCATCAAATACTGAAAGCAGGCTCGTAGTGATGGTGGCTTGAACGAGGTCTGGATGCATGACGTCGGAAAGAGAGCCATGGGTGGTCGCAGGGTTATAAGGGCCCATGAATGAGAGGTCTGCACCTACGAAATTGTTGCGTAGTTCGGACTGAAGATCGAGGTTGAATGAAGTATGATCAATGTGAGACAATTTGCGAAGCAATAGAGTTTTCGGTAGAAGAACGGGAAGTGAGATGCTGAGTTTAAATAAAATGAAGTGATGGCCGGCGGCAAAAGGGGTTTCGGATATATTGAAATTATTTATAGATGTGGGGTCGTTTGTGAATACAAGATCCAAGCAAGATATGTGCAGGGATCCGTCTGTGTACGATACTTGATGTGTGGGACTATTGCTGACAAGATGTAAATTATAAGTTTTTGTGAGATTACGAATGTAACGCCTGTGTCGGTTGCGACGTTTAATCATATTGATGTTGAAATCACCAAGAATAAGAACGTGCTTGTATTGGTGTAAAATTTCAGATATGGTGTCAAAAAAAGTAAATGGATAAGATGCTTTTGGACGACGATAGACTACGGCAAGGAGCAGCTTAAAAGAGCAGTACTCAATAGAGTACACGGCATATTCGGGCCTATTAAGGTAGCGCTGATCAGAGGTAAAGATGGTAGAAACCTTGAAATCGGATCTGACATATAGGCTGACTCCGCCACCTTTGCGTTTGAGTCTATCGTGATGATAAAAATTGAAACCGGGTAATGACAGTGGACTAGTGTTGTGGGTGGACTTTAAAAATGTTTCAGTTATTGCTATGATGTGAAAATTTTGATTGTAAACGGAGTGTTCAAGAAGAGAAAAATTTGTGCTTAATCTGTTTATATTAATAAGGCCAATTTTTAAGTTTGAGAGTGAAGTGGATGCAGTTTCGTTGGGCAGACCAGCAGACATTCATAAGGGAGCCTGTGGATGAGTAGGTTGGGCCAAGGTAGGCGAGATAGCGGGGAGAGACAACAGTCGAGCAAGGTCAGCCTCACTCGTGATGCGTACGGGGGCCGCAGCGCGCTCGCGGCGCATGTGAATGCACAGATTTCGCACAAATGGGTGAGGGTAGCCTCGCAACTCAGCAGCCGCAGCGCACCTACGATATAAACGGTGACGGTCGGGCGGCAAAATGACGTTCGCTCTGAGATGGCTCACACCTCCATTGTCCGCAATACTAAAAATGGTGTGCAATGATAAGCGCTGAAACTTCGGAGTGGCGGCGAGGAAGGTCTCGCTGGCGTTCGCCGATAAAAAGCGAATGACGATAGTCCTCAACTCGGGATCGGGCGCTGCAACACTAGCGCTCCGCGCAGATGCATGTGGACGGCGACGCGGAGCCCACTCACGTACAGATAAAATGTGTGGAACCAGCCTGTCCAGCCCCAAGGCAGAGACGATGCTCTCAGCCACTGCACTGCTGGTGACATCAACACAAAGGGGAATACCGGACACGCGAACCTCACAAGTGTCAAGATCTGCCACTGGTGCAACGGCGGCGGCTCGAGACTGATCGCAAACACGTCCGATCTCCGCTCGCATAGCCGTAAAAGCTCGATCGTTGTCTGACCTGATGGCAACGATCTCAGCGGTGACTCGCTCATCGAGACTGGCAATGCAGTTCGTATTATGCTCAATGGATGCGGTGTGCTGATTTTGCGTACGCGAGAGCTCAAGCAGACTTGACTCGATGGAGGTGAGCCGGCCGTCCATTTTGGTCTCGAGGCGTCCAAATCGAGAGAGCAGAGTCTCTACCCATGGAGGAGTCGCGCCGCCGTCGGACATCTCGCTCGGAGGTTCGGGCAGACACGGGCTGACGGGGGGAACGTTCTCGGACAATTGAAGGTTTGACCTCTTGACGCAAAATGCAGTCGGAGGTGAATCACGTGGGCGCTTAAGAGAGAGAGATTCCAGTGAAGCCGAACGCTCGTTAGAGCAGGTGAAATGAGATGGCGATGAAGCGCGTGAAACCGGAGCAGACGAATGTGATGTGAGAGATGATCGTTCATCGGATGCTGGCGACCACCGTTTGCACTGCGAGAAGAGAGTGATAGTTTTTACCCGCAGAGTATATCTATGTATTAGATTTTCACAGCCGGTACACTTGACACAGGCCCCACCAGTCTCGTTCTCGTCACTTTCACTTTGGCAGTTCTCGCACAGATTCTTGTTTACCATCACAGACAGCGGCGATCGAAAACTTGTTGATGTTTATGTGGATAGCACGGTGGGAGATGCGCCGATCGTCGTGGTAGGAGATGAAAGACCTGCGCAGATTTTGAGATAGGCAGCCGATCGATGAAAATTTCCTAACCTCGTATTGAAAATAGCTGGACTCTTTTATCCAAAAAAGAGAAAATGCAAGGCGATACGGCCATGAGAATGCGGCAGCGACCTTGCAAAAAGTAGCGTGCAAGAGTGATCTGTAAATCAAAGTGCCCGTGGGCGAAAACTTAGGCAGAAACAGTAAAAATGTAGGAGCACACACAAGACACGTCTGTATCGACTCACCGTGAGAGAGAGAGAGAGAGAGAGAGAGAGAGAGAGAGAGAGAGAGAGAGAGAGAAATCTAAAGGTAGATTAGAATTATAAGGATCCGACTGACATACTTGCCCCTATTTAATCTTTTGAAAAAAGTATTACCACAGTTTAGAATTATTCTTTTTTCAATATTTTAGTGAGCTAGCAGTTTTTAATATATAATTGTAAGATTGCATGAATAATTGAAGGAATCTATTTAATTTCATTAACATCATAGCTAAGTAACTGATAATTGACATTTTGAAATGCCCAGATTTAAATATGATCAAAACAAATAATTGTAGATGAAGACTCAATTTTTAAGGACCAGACTGCCATACTTGCTGCTTCATAATCTTTTGATAGAAGAATTACCACGATTTTGGTTATTTTATAAGAAATCCAAAATTTTCAATCCATAATGATGAAATGTTAGCATGAATTCCAAAAAACCACACTACACAAGCTTATGAAATTTCAGACTCTTACGATAAAACATTTTATTTTTCAACAAAAAGTACAATTTGTTCTCGTAAAGATAAAAAATCAAATTTTCTATTTTCAAAGTTAAACCAGGATTGTCACTATTATCATAAAATTTTAGTATGAAGTCCAACAAACAACTTTACACAAACTAGTAAATTTTCAAATCTCTACAAAGAAAATTTATCATGTATCAAGAAGAAGATGTAAGTTCTTGTTGTAATGGTAAAAATGAGATTTTTCATTTTCAAATTTCATAATCAGAATTTTAAGTTATAACATACACCATCGCAAAGTTCTTTTTTAACAAGTAATTAAGAAAAATAGAGCTCTCTACGATAATTTTTGCATCCTGTAGGTCGATTTCAAGGTACCGAAAAATGCATAGTAAATCTTGTTGATTTCCGCTAAACGAGGGATTTACGTAAATGGTTTACCGCTTGATTTTTCCAATACGTCTGACGTTTTTGCGAAGTCATCGTCTGACGTTTGAATTTTTAACCGTCGAAAATTGAACACATTGAATAGTAACGTTATCACTTTAAAGCCCCTACGACGTACTGACTTTCTCAAAAAATTTCATGTGCCTAATGAAATTGTATCTAATTATTAACTTCAACAAATCTGCGCTACCTTTACTTACACACACATATTTAAGTGAGAGAGTAAGTTTATAATTACTAACTATATTTTATAACAAATAAATTTTTTGAGAAAGTCAGTACGTCGTAGGGGCTTCAAAGTGATAACGTTACTATTATAACGAAGTAAATTTAAAGTACCAAAAAATATGACAAAAACTCAGGACACATTAGTAATAGCAGTTCAAAAACGAAGTTCAAAAACGATTCCTGAAGTACCGGTGGTGCATCAAAATCACCTATTATAAGTATAGAATATATTCTGTATATAGTAGAATATAGTAATATAGAATATAGTAGAATACATTAGAATATAGTATTATAGAATATAGTAGAATACAGTAGAATATAGTCTACTATAAAATATCTAGGTATACATTAAAAAACGCACGACGTGAAAAAAGCAACAATTTCGACTTCAGGAGAGCTAACGGAGCGGATATTTGTCATGGTTATACTACTGTAGTAAGTGCTGGTATTGAATTTTGAAATTTTTTCGGTGAGGATTTCTTAAGTGCACTCATTAAAAGACAACTACATCACGAGATTTCTAGTTTTTTTTGAAAATCTCGTTTTTATTGATGAATCGGAAGTATAAACCAAATATGGATTTAAAGAGGACGAGATTTCCAAGAAATCAAAAAAAAATCGTGTCATGATACGATCAGTCCCGGAGCGGGCTACCTTCCCGTAAGATACTATAGGTGGATGATTAGAATAAGGTGTTATCGATGGATTTTGACTCGCTGAACCCAAATTTGGTGGTTAATGTTGGCTGCAAGTGGCACCATGTGGTTAAAAACCCATTTGTTTAAAAAAATTACTAAAATGGTCGAATATGGATTTTTAAACAACATATTCGTATTCTAAGAAAAATTTTAAGAAAAAAATGTCCCCTGTGATTTTTCTCTAAAATGCATATTTATCGTTAGGTAATCCTTAGAAATCTTGAAAAAAAAAACTACAAGACTTTGCATAGAGATGTTCGAAGAATAATAAAAAGCGCTCACATCATCAAAAATATTGTTTTTCATGTTATTACACGCAATCGAATATAACGAAATTAGCGTTTTTCTCATTTTCATTGGCTTATAAATCGATAAATATGCATTTTAGAGAAAAATCACAAGGAACATTTTTCTCAAAAAATTTTTGGTAGAACACGAACATGATGTTGAAAGATCCATATTCGACCATTTTGGTAATTTAATGAAACAAATGGATTTTTGACCATATGGTACCACTCAGAGCTAAAATTAACCACCAAATTCGTGCGTCAAAATTGATCGATAACACCTTATTCTAACCATTCACCTACAGTTTTCTACGGGAAGGTAGCCCGCTCCCGGACTAGATAAATATAGCCAAAAATGTATTTTCCTACAGAAGATTTTTTTTTAATTTTTAAAATACTTGACCATTTTATTACTAAAAATATCATAATTTTTTTTATTTGAGTGTTAAACTTCATCGGGGGTTGGCGAGCGGAGCGAGAAGGGGGGTGGAGCCCCCCTAGTATATATATATATGAGTGTACAATATAAAAATTATTTTTCAAAAGAGTTGGATTGAATGAGCATGAGAAGTAAACATGGGACTATCCAATATGTTACATATATAGATTTAGCTTACTGGATCATTCAAATCTCTCTAAGAGAGCCGTTCTTATTCATTCTAACGTTTGATTTTCTGATGGTATTCATCCCTGAATTTTTGTTTCGTTGCATTCCTGATTATTATTGTAGATCCTGTTGTAAAGTTTCTGAGTGATATTCTGTAGAGTTGTCTGAGAAGAGTTTAAGTTTTGGGGTTGACTTAAACCATCCATGTCGCTGTCCTCTTTGAAATTAAAAGGTTGTAGTTGATTTAGCTGTTGTTGTTCGTGATTCTGTTGCTGCTGTTATTGTATTTCTGCTGTTGTTGTTGCAATTTTTGCTTTTGTTGCTGTTGTTCATAGTGCTGTTGTTTTTGTGGATATAGAAATTGTTGTTGCTGCTGTGTCTTACTTTGATAGGCAGATTTGATATTGTGTTTTGGCAATGAAATGGTGTTTGACAGTTCTTTAGAGTATATTTTGTCACTAGTACTGGGGTTAACAGTTTTAGTTGTTGTTGCTGAAGCACAGGTTTTTTCACCACTTGTTACAGAGATAGGTTTTGGCGTAAGTCTGGGAAATTGATTTGTTAATATGCCTGGCAAGCTGTTTTCACCCATAACGTTGGATTTATTTTGTGTAACAAGAGCTTTGGCCTCAAAATAAGACAGGTTTTTATATGCCATAAGATTATTTATTTATTTTTGTTCAATAATCTTTGGGCACTTTGAGCTGACACTAACGTGGTTTGATTTATCTGATGGGCAATTTGCACAGTGAGGAGTTGGAAATTTACAGGCTTCTCCAGTGTGTTGAGTTTCTCCACAGTTGAGGCATTTCTGGCAGCCTCTACAAGTTTTAGCTGTATGTTGGAATTTAAAACATTTATAGCATTGCATGATATTTTGAACATATGGTTCAACTTCTACGCACACTCTCCATATATAGACTTTGTCAGGGAGGTACTGGCCCTCAAACGTACAGACAATTGATTTGGTGGGTATCCACTGATGAGATGGACGACTGTTGGTCTTCTCTGTTTCAAGTTCAATTTCTTTGGCTAAGTCAGGCACACTAACTTTAACTTGTTCAACTTGTCCAGATTCAGATTGTTGTAATGGTGACTGTTGCTTCAGGGTACTTTTTCTGTTTAATCTTCTTACACCTAGTGTTAGTTTTATAATTTCATTCAGTTAATCTCAATCATTCTTTCTTTGGTCACACACACACAGATGTCGTTCGCGTTCGCGTTGCTTACTCTCTCTTGTTACTGTAATCTCCATTCGCTCTACGCTCGTCGTCACGACTGTATGTGCCCGGCATTTTTCAATGAAGATTGTTAGTGTTTAAGATTGGTGTGTTATTTATTTTACCCATTCTACAGGTTATGGGACCAGCCACACGCGAAACATAACCGAATGTTTACGTTGTTTCATCGTGTTCACGATTCGCCATATTTCTAATGTTGTGAACACAAAAAAACACACAAAAAAAGTGTTGTCCTTATTGCCTTATCGCCTAAACTGATTGACTAGTAAATGCTAGAGCATTATCTTTGTACATAACCGAATGTGTAAAATTTGCCAATCAAGTGAAACAAGTGTAATTTAAAAGTGTGAAATACGAAGGCGTCGAAAAGTGAGGTTAACACTGTACGCGCAACATCGACCAGGACTCAAGATGTCCGAAAGTCAATCTACAACGCATACTCCGCGCTTCGAACTGCTTACACGCGAAAATTACGATACTTGGAGGATTCAAGTAGAAGCATTGCTTATCAAAAACAATAGCTGGGACTACGTCTCGGGCGACACACCGGCACCAGAAATAGTGACAGGAAATGGAGCGGCCGCGAGCGAAACATTATACAAGGCCTTGCTAACAAAGGATCGAAAAGCCAATTCCGACCTTATTCTCTCCATCTGAATTGAAGGAGATACAAAATTGTGCCTCATCGCGCGACGTGTGGGAAAAACTCGAGTCCACCTACGCATCCAAGACGCCAGCTCGAAAAGCCGCTTTATATAAGCAGCTCACCCAACACAAGATGGCCGACAGCGATAGCATGGTCGAGCACCTAAAGAGCTTCTTCGACGCATCTGATAAATTAAAGTCGACTGGACCAAACCTCGACGACGATCTATTAGCAAACATGCTGCTGCAAAGCCTACCAAATAGTTTCGAAAATTTCAGATGCGCGATTGAGTCACGTGATAAGCTACCCGAGCTCGAGATTCTTAAAATCAAGATACTCGAAGAGTATAGATCTCGCCACAGAGAAGACGAAGATCATCATAACTCGGCCATGTTTTCACATACGCGACCCCACCCCAATCGCTTATCAGGCAGCTCTTCCACGAAATCCGCGCAAGGTAACTCTACAACGCAAAAACAAAAGCCAACCTACAAATGCGGCTACTGCAAAAAGGCCGATTGCTTCAAAAAGAAGAAACAAGAGTCGAAAGGCGATAGCTCCAACCTTTGCTTCTTAACCGGCGCAGCAGTGAACTCGAGATGGTGCTTGGATAGCGGCAGCACCTCACACGTATGCAGTGACAAGGACCGTTTTCAGAATACATCGCGCACTTCGGGCCACCTGCAACTTGCCAGCGACGCCATAGCAGACATCTACGCCAAAGGCGACGTAAGCATCAAAACAAGTGAGAGCTGTCAAACCATAACCCTAAAGGACACGCTATACGTGCCTGATCTCCGCACAAATTTAGTCACGGTTGCTAAAACCGTAGATGCTGGTTTTAAAGTTACCTTCGACAAAGATTGTGCCGTAGTTCTCGACCACGACAGCGAAATGGTGGCCGTTGCTAAGTACTTGTGGCAGATCGAACACGATCTGGACGCTGTCCATTGAGCAGGTGCGCGGCAAGCTTCACGAGCTCAGCCTTGTAACGGCTGACCACAAGACCGAGGCCCTACTGATCACTAGCAGGAAGAAAACGGAAACCATCACCATCACAGTGGGTGACTGCAGCATAAGGTCGTCCCCCTGCATCCGCTACCTGGGCCTACACATTGACTCCAGGCTGAGGTTCGACCAACACCTCCGAACCGTCAGAAAAAAGGCAGCAAGAGTGTCTGGAGCACTCGCGAAGATCATGCCCAACACCGGTGGGCCCAGAAGTAGCCGACGAGAACTCTATGCTCACGTCGTCAACTCGATCCTCCTGTATGGAGCGCCCATCTGGAGATGTGCGACGGAGACGCAGGCCTACATCAGTCAAGCAGAGGCTGTATGAGGGTGTTTCATTTTTCACCCGTGTAAGAAATAGTATTTTTTTCCATCCCCGTGCAAAAGTTTTCATAAAATTATCCAAATAAATTCAAAATATAAAAATAAATTCAAGATCTCAATGCACATAAGGACTTGCATTTGTTTTTTCTTTCGCATCGAGGTCTTGATTTGCCGCCTGGTTGTGCAAAAAACAAAGCGGTTATGATTATTATTGACTTTTACATAAAATCAGTTACATGCGATGCGAATTCTTTTCCTTTACTTTTAGTATTGTGAGCGTAGCAAGTCATACTAAACGTTAACATATGACTCTGTAATTGAGCTTCGAATTTTCATGCTCGCCCCGACATTAGCATCATGAGCGAAGCGAGTAATGCTGGTCGGGGGGGCGAGCATCAATAACATTAATATAAAAAACCTTTTTTTCATTTTGAATTGTGCGTAACAAGTTACACACAACATTCTTTCTCGTCCGTAGACATACCATCATGCGCGAATGATATTTCAGGACTCTGCATAATTTTTATCACGTAATTATTATAACATCTCTACGTATTGATGTGTCTCCGACCAATTGTAAGCTAAGTAATACGGGCGATAAAATTATAAATATTACGTTGCTAGGCTGAGCTGGCCATAGCAACCGCTGCATCTGTCGGGCGCGCAGAAGTGGGCAAAAGTCCTTCTTTTTCTAAGCTACGTGTACGGCGAAAGTAAATACTTTTGCCGGAACGATGGAAAAAAAATGGTTTCATGATTTCTATGGGAAATTGCCTCAGCTTTCCGATGGTGAGGTCAGATTTTTCGAAATTTTCCGTTTACCCTAGAAAATCGCTGGGAAAACTTTAAAGTAGATTATCTCAAAAATTTCATTTTTCAGATTTTTTTAAATAGTCTAGATCGAAAGATCAGGAAATTTTCCATCGATATAGACATTTTCCAGACAGGCATTTTTTGATTTTAGAGAGATATAGCGAGAGAAAGAAGAAAAAACGTGGTTTTTTCGCGAGCGCGGGCGGCTGGGCAAGCAAAACCCACGTAAAAGTCACGTTTTTTCTTCTTTCTCTCGCTATATCTCTCTGAAATCAAAAAAGGCCTGTCTGGACAATGTCTATATCGATGGAAAATTTCCTGATCTTTCGATCTAGACTATTTAAAAAAATCTGAAAAATGAAATTTTTGAGATAATGGACTTTAAAGTTTTCCCAGCGATTTTCCTGGGTAAAACGGAAAATTTCAGAAAATCTGACCTCACCATCATAAAGCTGAGGCAATTTCCAATCGAAATCATGCAATCATTTTTTTCTCTTTCCAGATCTTTAAAGGCTCCGTATCGTCCTAAAAAAATTATTTTCGTTGAAAAAAGCGGTTTTTTGAGGTTGAGCTGGAGGACTCTCATCATCGGCGGGCTTGGGTGACCTTCCGTGCCAGAGGGCAGTTCGAGCTCGCGGACGCATGACGGTTGTCTTCAGCTCCTCGCTCTTGGCAGAGAACGCACGCTGGTTGGTCTTTGCAGTCCTTAGCTTGATGGCCCTTCTGGCCGCATCGATAGCAGAGCTCCGTGTGGTCGGGCCCCTTGCAGCGAGCGGCCATATGACTAGGACTCCAGCAGCGGTAGCAGCGCGCGGCCTCCTCTCGACCCCCTCCTCTCGACTACATTGAGCTAGGAAGCTTCAATCGAACTTTTGAAACGGTCAAAATTCATTAAAATTTGTCAAGGAATTCAAAAAAAATATTTTCAAATTTTTTTACCGGAACCATCGGGTTCTAGGAACCGTTTTTTTGTTAAAAATAGCATTTTTCGGCCCTAGAAGCTATCGCCTTCAATTAAAAAATCTGAAAAAATTTGAGATAATATATTTTGATGAGAAAAAGAAGAAAAATTTTTTTCAGATTTTTCAAGGCTCAGTATCGCTCTAAAAAATTATTTTCGTTAAAAAAAGCGGGTTTTGGCTTCAAAGGGTGCGTTAGGTCATCTGAAAAAATCTGAAAAAAATTGAGGTAATGTTTTTCAATGCGATAAAAAACTGAAAAATTTTTCGTACTATATCGGCTTATATCGCCGTATCTCGATTTTCGGAATTTTTAATGATTTTATCTGAAGGCCTGAAGCACTCAAAAAATCTGAAAAAATTCAAGGTTGTTTAGATTGTTGAAAAGTATTTTTGCGAATTTTTTCAGATTCTTTAATTTCTTCATGTCTTCAGAAAAAATATAGATCGAAAATGGACGTTTATACCGGAAGGGGGGGGCAGGAGGGGGGAGGGGGTCTAAAATTTTGTTTTTGCGACCTTTTTAACATGTACTATAACATACCAAAAGCGCGTCAAGATCGGTGACATACGTGCGCACGGTTTTGTAAAAAAGTATTTGTGATGTATACTAGCGCGCCATCTTTGGTATTGTATGGTATGTATGTGAAAGTATGTATGCGAGCTACTGCGTCACGCACGCTCGAGTCATTTGGCTACAAGGCTTGCTAGCTATAGGTCGCGCGCCTGATGTACAGCACCGGTGCTCCAATTTACACTTATACTATGTACTTAAATAATAAAGTTCCTATTTAATACGTGTGTGATTTAATTACTAAACCTACCAACACAACAGGATTATTTTGACCCAAATATATTATATACTTACCAGTAAAGCCAAGTTAATAGTTGATTGAACTCCAGTTGCATCAATCGTAATGTTCGGAAAACCTTCAAATAAGGTTTTGATATTTTTTATATTCTCCTCTATTGAGTCAGGATTCACAATTAATAATTCACCATCAGCACCTAATTTTTTTGCCATTTCCAAATTGAATTTTTTCACATCTATTATTAAAAAAAAAAATTAATAAAAGTTGTAATTATATTTTAAAATGATTCATATAAATTGAAGTCAATCTGAAGATATCATTTTGACGTTAAATGACAAGAAAAGCAAGTTCAGTACATAACAGGATTATAACGTGTCTATTAGACTGATTCAAAAAAATTGAAGGTCTTCAAAATCTCGATTTTGTAATCTTAATGTCTTCAGTATACCTAAAAATGAAGCTCCAAATTAAGTTTTAGAGGTCACTCAACGAGCATTTTGATTTCCAATTTAAATAAGATTGAAAGAACTATTTGTTTTCTTTAAATGTCTGAGCATACCCCAAAAAAATTTGACAACTATCAGAAAATGCATTTCGATGCAAAATTTTATTATCTTTCAGATTTATCGTCCAAAATGGAGATTAATGTATTGGTTTAGGTTATAAGCAATTTTGTACCGGAAATCGTGGTTCGAGAAAAGTGTATTTGTTTCTTCGAAAAAGGTTTAACCCGTTGTGGTCACTCGGGGTCCAGATGACCCCAGACAATGTTTGAGATGAAATATCTTGAAAGTATCTGTTAAAAATCAAACTTGTGGCGCTGTATGTTGTTGGTCCAACGTCCCTCCATGCGCGGGAACGGCCAACATTGTTCAGTCGTTCTGTACATTTCATTGAAGTAGGTTGTCTTTTTGTGTGGGGTCTCTCAGACCCCATGTGACCATAGTGAAGAAAATATTTTTATAATTTTGAAAACTAATTTCATAAAATTTTGTATTAAAGTGATCTTTAAGAACATGAGTATAAGTGTGCGCGATCATAATTTTTTTCTTGACATTGAGAATGATTTTAACAATGTCCAAAAACGTTCAAAAACAGATGCCTCGTAAACTCCAAAATCGGCCCTTCATCAATTTGCTCGTTGAGCAGGATGAAGAAGAAGAAATTTTTGATTGTGAAGCCTCTGAAACAGAAGACGTCTTATCAGAGGAATCTGAGCACTCAGACTACGACAGTGGCAGCTCTGAAGATAATTCTGACGATGAAATGGCGAATGATCTTGAAGAAGCGTCGCTGCAAGAGCGCCTTCTCCAATCTTCAGCACGTGGACGCCCCGTGTCCAAACTCCGTGGAAAAAACGGTTACGTTTGGAATTCAACATTTCGAAAGCGACAGTCAGGTAAAAGTGAACACATACATACACATTCACACACACGAGCGCGTTTGTATAAATTTCACATGTATACATACACTTTCACTCATCTCATTCATACTACATAGGTACGATTCTTCTTCCTGTATGTGTGTAATATAATATATACGTATATATATACTAGGGGGAATTGGTCTGTATATATACATATGGCCGATTCTCTGTGAAATCGAATGGCCAAAAAATTTTTTTTTCTGCAAATATGAAAAACTTGCTGTTCCCGATGTCAGAAATGTCCCCAAATTTTATTAGAATTTTTGGGACCATCTATCACTCTTTTTCAGGGGCCCGAAGTTGGCCATTTTAGGGTTTTTTTGAAATTCATGAAAAATCACAAATATTAAAATAATTCCTGGATTAAAGTAGAATGATTCAAAAGTAAAAGTGCCCAGCAACTTTTTTGTTGGAAATTGTCCAAATTTTCAGAAAAAAAATATGCCAAAGTGATTGGAGCCACCTAAATACATAATAGTGGGAAAACATAAAAAAAAAACATAAAACAAGAAATCTACTCGAGTTCGAACCGGACTTTCATTTCCTAAACTATGTAAAAAGCTTCCCAAAGATGTCAACTAATGCCTGATAAAGTTTTGTAATGGGTCTTAAAGTTTAACGCAATGTAGACAACAATGTGTGGCGAAAAACATGCAAAAAAGGCCTGAAAATGGCTGTTTTTGGTGATTTTAGGCATTTTGGGCCTATTTTTGACCTTTTTTGCATGTTTTTCGCCACACATTGTTGTCTACATTGCGTTAAACTTTAAGACCCATTACAAAACTTTATCAGGCAGTAGTTGACATCTTTGGGAAGCTTTTTACATAGTTTAGGAAATGAAAGTCCGGTTCGAACTCGATTAGATTTCATCATTTATGTCCCTTTGGCAGTTTTTTTGCTTTACACTTACCTAGATTGTTCCAATCACTTTGGCATATTTTTTTTCTGAAAATTTGGACAATTTCCAACAAAAAAGTTGCTGGGCACTTTTACTTTTGAATCATTCTACCCTGATCCAGGAATTATTTGAATATTTGTGATTTTTCATGAATTTCAAAAAAACCCTAAAATGGCCAACTTCGGGCCCCTGAAAAAGAGTGATAGATGGTCCCAAAAATTCTAATAAAATTTGGGGACATTTCTGACATCGGAAACAGCAAGTTTTTCATATTTGCAGAAAAAAAAATTTTTTGGCCATTCGATTTCACAGAGAATTGGCCATATATATTATGTTGTACGCAGAAGAAAGGAGAAGTAAGAAGAAGGAAGGAGAAAGAAGGAGCGTCCCTATGTAGAATGAATAAGACGATACAATATAATTTCTCTTATTCTTTTATAATTGAGATTTATTTTATAATTGTTTGTTTTTATTCTGTTTTAATAGATCGACTGAGCGATGTGGATCGTGTTTATGTGCCAGGACCGGATGGTCCAGCTGCGGAGTTACAAAAAGTTGAAGAACTTTGGGATGTTTTATTTACACCAAATATTGTGAAGATTATCGTTGAGCACATCAACGATCAAATAGAAGAGCATTGTGCAAAAATGATTCAGCAAAATAAAGAACTCCAAACTTACCATCACCACACCGATGAAGAAGAAATGAGGGCATTTATAGGTTTATTGTACTTTAGTGGGGCTTGGAAATCATCGAACGTGAATACGCATGATTTATGGAGTCCGCAAATCGGCATAAGTTTTTATCGGTGTGTAATGCCTCGATCTCGATTTATGCTTTTATCTGCCTGTTTAAGATTTGACAATAAAAGCAAGAGAGACGAGGACGATAGATTCGGAGCAATTCGTGAAATCTGGGAAATTTTTATTTCCAATTGCACGAATTGTTATAAAGCAAGTCGCGATTGCACCGTAGACGAAATACTGCTTGGATTTCGTGGACGATGCAAATTTAGAATGTATATAAAGTCAAAGCCTGATAAATACGGCTTGAAGCTTTTTTCATTGAATGATCCATCGACATCATACTTAATTTATGCGATGCCGTATTTAGGAAAAATTCAGATAAAAGATCTACTACAAGGAGAAAAATTATCGGAATATTATCTTCGAAAAGTGACTGCACCAATTCATGGAACAAAAAGAACTGTTACCTGTGACAACTGGTTCACGTCCATTCCTCTCCTGCAGTAAAAATAAACAAGAAATTCCTGCAGAGATGAAGGTTGCGTCAAAAAACCCACCAGACTGGAAATTTTGTCACACCGATTCTATGAGCCTGGTATCGTATTCACCCAAAAAAAATAAAATAGTTTTAGTTATTTCTACGGATAAATTAACTACTGATGTTGAAGATCAGAAACCAGTTATGGTTCGTCACTATAATGCTACAAAAGGAGGTACTGACTGTTTCGATTGGCTGTGTCATGCGCAGACTGTAAATAGAAAAACCAATCGTTGGCCAATGCGAGTATTTATGGGAATGCTAGACCAAGCTAGCGTAAATGCGCGCATTCTATTTACTTGTCAAAAAGTTAATGCAGGTTGTCAGTCTCGCATAACAGCAAAAAAAACCCTCGACAAGCTTTCGCTGTATCTAGTCACGCCACATTTACAAACTCGCTATTCTACTGCTGCTCTTCAGTCACAGATAAAATTAGGTATCGCTTCAATACTCGAACTTAAAATAGGTGAATCGTCCAAAGAAGAAACTTATGAGTTTGCTAAGCGAAAAAGGTGTATGCTGTGCAAACGGGGTAAGGACAAGAAAACCAAAATGCAATGTCCATCATGTTTGCGGCCTATGTGCGATGAGCATCGCACGCTAATGTGCACTGATTGCGCTGGTGTAGAATAGTTTTTTGTTCATTTCATCTTTTTTATTCGTATAATAAATAAATGTTCTATAAAAAAATGTTTTTCAGTGTTATATTTTATGATAATGCTTACCCTATTCACATTTCGAAATTACGTTAAAACGGCCAACTTCACTTTTCAAAATAAATATACTTTTTCCGGCCGATCATTATAAGTCGTATTTTTCTTAAAAGTATATATTATCAAGAGTAAAATCCCACAACCTGTCCGCTGTATCTCAAAAATTGAATGTTTATGACCTTTTTAGTAAAAAAACCCAAAATTTCAAAAAAAAAGTTCATCCAACAATTTCATTATTAAAAAAATTATAAAGAGGTAAATAAACTATTTCCTCTCAAAGAGGTACTTATAAACTATGTCCAAACCAATCTCAAGTCAATCCATCAAATGGGAGAGAAATGGCGAAGGTTTTTCCGCGTGGGGTCACGCTGACCCCATATGACCACTACGTTATTATTTGGAGGTGTGACCACAACGGGTTAAGCACAATCGTCTATGAAAAAAATGTCAATGCATTGTTTGGTTGGATTACAATATCGATTTGCGCTTGGCAGATCCTCGTGACACATGTTTGCCTCGTAAAAGGTGATATTTGGCGGCTGCTCGTGAGTGTCTGCTATACGTATCTTAACCTATTGTAATACATACTTGCGATTGAGTCAATACATTGTAGTCGGTGCACGAAGTGTCCCGCTACAATATCATGACTAAAATTTCAATAAAATGTAAGAGTTTTTCATAGTAAATTCTTTTCATCAACCTGCGCTCTAATCCATGCTAAACTCACACACAGGCCTCACAACTAATATTTTCAGTGGATGAAAACAGTACAACTTCGTGATCATCGTTCGATAGTGTGAGATGTTGTACCTTAAATTGATACATACCAGAAAAAGCCTAAATGCAAGATCATTTTTTACTTAAAACACCATCGCTAAATATGGAAATGTATTCGCTTCAAAAACTCGGAAAAAGTATTTTACTATACCTAATTGACGAGACGCATCGAAACGATGATTTCCTCACTCAGTCTTAATTGATGTCGGTGTGGAACGCTACTTCATTACGGTGGGTGTCCCCCAGGGGTCTGTGCTTGGACCTATCCTCTGGAACGCGATGTATAACAAAATCCTTGGTCTCAAGCTTCCCAGCACAGTGTCGATTGCCAGGTTTGCAAACGACATCACGCTCACAATTATTAATAAAAAATTGGAAGATATCAAGTCAGACATCGACGACGCCATCCCGCTCGTTCGTGCAGCCCTTAGAGAAGTGGTCTACAGAATACTGATCAGAAAACTGAAATTCTGTTGCAATCCGACCAGCACCTGAAAGTCGCCAGTGAAAAGGCTGCCCGTGTCGTGGGGGCCCTGTCCGGACTGATGCCAAACATCGGAGGCCCGAGGTACAGTCGGTGCAGGCTTTGTCAGCGATGTCAAATTGGTGCTCCCGTACGGGGCCCCAACATGGAAAGAGGCTGCAAGGACACGAAGCTATGTCCATAAGGTAGCATCAATCCATCGACGTTCCTGTCTTCGTCTGATCTGTGGCTTCCACAGCATTTTCCACGAGGCTGTGCATGTTCTTGCCGGCACTCCACTACTGGTCCTCCTCGTCAACGAGCACTCGAGGCTCTATAAGCATAGTCGCGAGGATGCCATGAGTGACGCCACTAGTGAGGAGTGCGCCTAGACTCTTCAGAAGTGGCAGACCCAATGGTCTTTAGCAATGAAAGGTCGGTCCTATCTATGTCAGATCAAAAACGACACAAGCAGCTGGTACCAACCTGCCATCCGGCAGTGGAGGACGTCGAACATGTCATCTTCGACTGCCCTCGATTCACGGTGGAAAGAGAAGAGCTCTACCGTCTAGCAAAAGAGCTATTGGAGCCTGAGACGATTGTTGGATTCATACTCGAAAACCAGCGAAACTGGAAAGCAGCGTCCTCCTTTGCTACCATAGTCATGATTAGACTGAGAAGAGCTAGGAGAGAGCAAGAAGAAGATGACTAATGATCTACAGCCTTCTCCACGAAGTAATGCCTAATGGTAATCCCGCGAGGAAAAAACAAAGGCAGGTGAAGAGGATGGGTTTTAGTAGGTATTAGTAGAGCGGCACATTAACCGCCCACATAACATCTGTACACATTTAACAGTACTCTCCTCGAGAAGAAATGCCCAACTAACCCCGGCCTTACCGAATCAATGCCTAGCGGTGGTTACCAGTGAGTGTCCGAATGGGGTGGAGTAGAAAAAAAAACAAACAAACAAAAAAATCACACACACAGTTGGTCTAGTGAGTAAGGGCTACTAAACTAACGTAGTTTCTGCGAGCGCGAGTTCGATCCCCACTGAGAGAAATTACATTAGTATTTTTCCGCTCAATGAGGTCGAGCTGAAGTCCGATATGTTACGGGTCCCATTATAAATAAATGACCCAGGCGGAGGAGTCAGTCCTTCGAGCTTAATAAATAATCCCCAAACACAGCGATGATGGGGGCTGGACGGATCAGGAAAACCAGAACTCATGAAATGGAGCCGGACAGTGAAAATCACACTCGCAAAATGTCGATTTACGAGAATTTATTTTTGAATATACAAATGAATTGATTTTGGACATTACTGCAAAAAGTTCATTGGGCGTATCCTCGTAACTTTCTAAAATAAAACATAAATCATCTACTGTCTGCCGTTGTTGCTTTTCATTGATTATTTTTTTGATTAGTGGTTTGATTTCATCGTCATCTTTTTCATCATTATCTATATTTATAATGGAAGCGACGATTTCGGAATCTGTTGATATTCCGCAATTAACCATTTCATCATTAACATGGAACAATGAGCAAGTACACAGATCTCAAACCGTACGCATTTGCGTATCTAGACGATATCATCATCGCAACAAGTACGTTCGAACAGCACAAAGAGGTACTAGTAGACGTGCTCACAAGACTTACACAGGCAGGACTCACCATCAACAGAGAAAAAAACCATTTCTGGTGCCAAGAAGTCAAATACCTCGGGGTGTTGGTCGATCGAGATGGGTATCAGCCGGATCCAGAGAAAATTGAGCCGATTGTCAAATTTCCGACACCAAAAACACTGAAACAACTCTGTACGTTCCTCAGAGCAGCTTTGTGGTACAGGAAATTTATTGACAATTTTGCCACGATTGCGGAGCCGCTGACTAAGCTGAGACGAAAAGAAACAAAATTTATTTGGGCCGAAGAGCAAATTAAGCACTTGAGAAATTGAAGACCATGATCGATTCAGCTCCGATCCTGGCGTGACCGGTGTCCGGAGATGATGCATTCACGATACACATGGATGAAAGTTCCACAGGGCTTGGCCCCGTATTGACGCTGATACTCGGGGGTGAAGAGCGAGTGCTCAAATTCGCCAGCCGCACGATATCACCTGCAGAAGCCGAAGAAATTATTCGGTGACGGAACGTGAATGTCTAGCTGTATTATGGGCCGTATATCGAAGGCTATAGGTTTAAGGTAATAACCTACCATCAAAGCTTGAAATGGCTGCAGAAGCTACAGATTTCGTCAGGCCGACTAGCTAGGTAGTCACTGGAATTGCAGGACCACGACATACAGGTCGAATATAGACCGGGAGCTTTGAGTCATGTACCCAATGCGCTGTCAAGAATGCACGAGGAGCCAGTCACAGAGATAGCAGCATTTGATTTGAAAAGCGAGAGCAAAGATAAGTGGTACACTAAAATGTATGAGGCCGTTGAAAAAGAGCCTGAAACATATCCAAACTGGAAGATCGTGGGCCGAAAATTATACAAGTATACCGCTGACAAAGCGTTGGAACCATTGATCGACGGAGAAGAGTCGTGAAAGCTTGTCCTGCCACAAGAGAAAAGGGCTGAAACCTTATTGAAGAACTCACGGCAGGGCATCTTGGCCGGCAAAAAACTTACTTGCGGGTGGCTGCCTTATATTATTGGCCGACCATGCAAAAGGACGTTGAAAATTACGTGAAGGAATGTTTTATTTGTCAGCAATGCAAAGGCAAGCAGTTAGTCCCAGGAAATCTTATGGGCCAACATACAATCACTCGACCCTGGGAGATGGTTGCGGCCGATATTACAGGCCCGTTCCCACGTAGTCGGAAAGGAAATAAGTATTTTTTGATTTTCATGGATATGTTTACGAGGTATATTGAATGCATCGCCATCAAGAAGGCCAACGTGCTGACAATTACATAAAAGCTTTACGGACAAATATTTATGAGATTCGAGGAACCAGAGATATTACTCACAGATTATGGAACCGAGTTTAAAAATGATGTCATGACCCAATTCTTAGAGGAAAACGGGGTCAAGCAACTCTTTGTACCCGCGTATCTCCCCCCAGAGCAATAGCGTCGAAAGGGTCAATCAAACGGTTAAAACCATGATAGTATCGTATCTTGAAGATAAACACTCGAATTGGGACGAAAATGTTGCTGTAATTACGTTTGCTTATAATACCGCGGTCCAAGACTCAACGGATGCGAGCCCGGCTTTCCTAAACTTCGGTCGGCAGCCAAGAATTGCGAACAGTCTACGTCTCCGCGAAGAATAAGAGCGAGCCGATAATATCGACGAAGAGGCATAAGCCAAATGGAAAGATCATCTAGCCAAAGTGCATAACTTTAATAACACCATAAATGAGAGGATCAAGAAAGCTCATGAGAAACAAGCAAAGTACTGTAATAAAAAGCATAGAGAAGTTGATTCACAGGTTGGAAAGCTAATGTTACGTTGAAACAGAATTTTATAGAACGCCGCAAATAAAGTAGCTGCGAAGCTTGCTCCGAAATTTTATGGGCCTTTAATTATCACGGCCAAGGTTAGCACGAATATATAAATTAACCGATCACCAAGGAGTGCCGGTAGGCTCGATGCATGTAAAAGATTTGAAGAGATTTAACGGAAACAGCGACAAGTTTCACTACAATGATAGTGAGATCGAGTCCGATGGCTAAGTACAGCGGGTGAAATTCAAGAGAGCTAAGAGGAAATAAATAGAGAAGCAAGTCCTCAAGAACAATAAGAAGAATAAAAAGTAGGCGTCCAGGGTGATAAACATCATAACCTCGAGGCCGATGAAATCACCGAAATTCGAGAGAGCCTAATTTCAAAAAAGAGATCGCGAAGAACGACGATACAGATGACGATCAGGCCGACGAAAAGATGGCAGGTAATAATGAGTCAACGAGCCACGGAGGCGAGGAAGCCGAGAAAGCAATGAGCGTCGAGGCAGTGAGCCAAGCCTTGGTAAACGTGGAAATCAAACAAGAGCAAAAGGCTGAAACAGATATGGCGGTGGCATGGGCCGAAGTGGAGGAAAAGTTGACCTCGATCTGGGCCCACTACTTGGACATTCGTGCTGATGAGAAGACAGCTTTAACCAAGTACAATGAATTTATGAACCGCTACGGAGGAAAAGGCTTGGAAGTGACCGACAATTCGGAAGATCAACTCGTATGAACAAGAACGCGACGTGGCCTGGAAAATGATTATACGGGGAAGAGAAGAATGTGCGACGCGTGAGGTAAAGGTCACCGAGCTGAAAAAGAAACAGCTAAAAGCCGAACAGGGGAAAAAGAAGCTGGAGACGTCGGCCAAGGCCAGAGCTACGCTGATGGCAGCTACGCGAACCTATGAAGACTCTATGAAGGAGATTAGCTTTGCGGAAGTGGTGACCCGTAAGCCAACGCACTCATTGCATTGGCATGTGTACGCGTGCTCTAAATGCGGCTACGTGCAATGAAAATAAACCGTTAGCCGTTTGAGACTGCACTACTATGCAAATTACATGGTAAATTTCATAATTCATTATAAGCTGAATATAAACTAATCATTTTTTACTTGAAGCGCACGTGACAATTTTATTCATTCGGTCGCAATCGGTAAGAGGCACAATTTATGAACTGGTCGCTTGATTACACTATTTGCCGTTTTTATAGTTGCTACGCGCACTAAACCGTCATCACCTTGATAAGTACGTTGTACGATGCCCATGGGCCAATAAGTAGGAGGTGAATTGTCTTCGGAAATGAGGACCATTGAACCTACGTGCAGATCATCGTGTTGTATTCGCCATTTATTCCGTTGTTGCAGCGCATGAAGGTATTCGAAGCGCCAGCGATGCCAGAATTGATCACGTATTCGCGTCAGTAAATGCCATTGTCGCGTCACGAACGTGATGCGGCAGAGACGCACAACTGCGGCTCTAGCGCGTGCGCGCTAGGATGGCTGGCCAACGACTAGTATGTGTATGATCGGGAGGGTATTACAGTTTGAGCGCTTCGATCCAACGAATCTGATTGTTCTAGAAACAAACGATCAACGATATCAATTCAATTCACCTTCTTGGTTGAAACTCTACACTCACTGGTACCGCCGTTAGGCATTGCTTCGGTGAGGCCGGGGTTAGTTGAGCATTTCTGCTACTTCTGTTAGTCGTTGTTTTTCCATACATCCCCCATCCGTCGCATAGTGATATGCGACGATTAGGGGTTCAGGGACTCATCTTCTTTCTGCTTGGTGAACCTCCGATCATGCGCGATGCCATCGTTGATTGTCGTATCCCCTTTTTCAGAGCCGTCTACTGCGTGTTCACACATTGCTGGCATCTCCTCCTGAGTTGGACATCTTCTTTAGAACTCGCTGTCTGGTGCCATCTTGTGAGTGTGGTTCTTGCTTCTGCAGCCGATGGCAAGCCCATCCCATTGCACTGTCGGCTGCATCTTGTGAGTGTGGTTCTCGCTTCCAGCGCTACCTTGTGAGTGCTCCTCCTTTTCTGTTGTCGTCTTGTGATTGTGGTTCTCGCTTCAGGCGCCATCGTGCGCTCCAGCAGAGCCTTGGCTCTCGCATCCGGCGCCCTCTTGTGAGTGTGGTTCTCGCTTCCGACTTCATCATGGGAGTGTTGTGCTCCATCTATTGCCAGCCTCGTGAGTCCTCGCCTCGGGCTCCTACTTATGGTTATCCTATCGCTTCAAGCTCGCACAGTGATCGGGGTTTTTTACCGCTTCGGAGGCTGATGACATAGCCCGGGTCTTCTTTTTGAGTGGTACTTGCTCCACCTCGGGTTCGGGCTCGACCTCACCGAGCGAAAAATTACGAATGAAATTTCCCTCAGTGGGGATCGAACCCGCTCCCTCAGCACAGCGTTGGTCTAGCAGATAGATGGCCCAACGCCTTAACCCACTAGACCAACGAAGGCTGTGATGTGTGTGTGTGTGTATGGTTTTTTTTTTTTTTTTTTTTTTTTTTTGGGAAAAAGGGAAATCCTTTTACGGATTCAACGTCCGACTCTTGTGTGTCGCACGGAGATTTCGGACTCGAGTAGTGTACTGTTGTTTGTGTACAGATGTTGTGTGGGCGTGTAATGTGCCTCCCTACTAATACCGACTAAAACCCATCCTTATCTTCTGCCCCTTTTCTTCCCCGCGGGACCACCTTTAGGCATTACTTCGCGGGGGAGGCTCGAGCTGTGTGCTCACTTCTGAGGAGTTATCTTCGTTTCTTCATCGTCTTTTTCTCACTGCATCATCCGGTCATCTTCTTCTTGCCATCTCTTCGCTCCTCAGTCTTGTCATGACCGATTGAGCGAAGGTGGACACTGCCAGCCAGTTGGATTCAGCCTCCAGCATGAATCCTACCAGCATCTCAGGCTCCGGGGGACCCCCAAAGAGGTGGTGGAGCACCTCTCTTTCCTCCGTGAATCGAGGGCAGCGGAAAATGACGTGTTCGACATCTTCCACCGCCGCAGGACATACCAGGCACAGGTCACCTGTGTAATTGTTTGACCAACACAGGTATGACCTGAAGCAGCCGTGAGCGGTCAGGAGTTGCGTGAGGTGGTAATTCACCACTCCGTGCCTCCTCTCAATCCACGGGATGATGTTCGGGATGAGTCGGTGTGTCCACCGACCCTTCCTCGAGCAGGTCCATTGGGCCTGCCATTCCTCGATCGTCTTGGCCCGTTCTTCACTTTCGACATTTTCGAGGCGACGTAAGTACAGCCTCGAGCGTTCGTCGATGAGTGGTGTAAGCGGTGGTATGTTCGCGAGAACGTATGTGGCCTCGTGTGAGATGCTGCAAAAACCGCAGATCACACGCAGGCAGGCACAACGATGAATCGAGACCGCCCGGCGGGCGTAGCTCTGCTTTTTCGCAGCCTCACTCCATGCCAGGGCACCGTATAGGAGGATTGAGTTGACCACGCTAGCGTAGAGCCTGCGTCGACTGCTCGTTGAGCCTCCAATGTTGGGCATAAGACCCAGCAGGGCGCCTGCAACCCGGTTTGCCTTGTCGCTGACGATGCGAAGATGCTCTTCGAATCGCAGCCTGGCGTCAATGTGCACGCCTAGGTACCGTGATGTAGTGGTCGCCGGCTCTGACAGTGATGGTCTCCGTCACTTTCCTGCTGGTGGCCAGGAGAACATCGGTTTTCAGGTCAGCGGTCTTTAGCCCCAGTTCAGTCAGGGCTGCTCGCACTAGACGTATAGTCTCGTTTGAGTAATACTCGACGGGGTCTAAGTGCTTGCCCACCACCGTGATTGCAATGTCGTCTGCAAATCCGACGATTTTTGCGGACCTCGGTAGCTCAAGCCTCAGGATCCTATCGTACATGACGTTCCGAAGAATGGGGCCAAGTACGGATCCCTGTGGCACGCCAACCGTAACTTCGTAAGTCTCTGCCCCATCATCCGTGGTGAACTCCAGCACTCTGCGGCGGAAGTAGTTTGTAACCATCCGCTGCAAATAAGCTGGGACCTCTATTTGGCTCAGGGAGGTGAGAATTTTGTCCCACCGCGCTGAGTTGAAGGCGTTCCTCACGTCCAAGGTGATGATGGCGCAGTACTTCTTGGTACCCCGATGCCATCGTTTGCCACTGATGGGTAATCGTGCAGTGCTGAGAACGGTCTGTATGGCATTAACAGTTGATCACCTCTTACGGAAGCAGAACTGCGAGTCTGCTAGGCCAGCAGGCTCTTCAGTGTGGGCCTGCAGGCGGCCAACCATGATCCATTCGAAGATTTTACCAGCTGTGTCTAACATAAATAGCGGGCGGTACGACGATGGTTCGGCGGCAGGCTTGCCTGGTTTTAGCATTAGGACGAGCCTTTGCCGTTTCCAACGAGCGGGGAAGCACCCCTCCCTGAGATACGCCGTAAAGACGCGGCGAAAGCTATCGAAACAAGCTTTGACCGCCGCCTTGAGGGCAGTGTTAGGGATTCCGTCTGGATCAGGGGCTGCCCCGATCCTCACACGCTGATACGCCCATCGGAGCTCCTCCACGCCGACCTCGGGTATCAGGTGCTCCTCCAGTACCGGCGGGGCACCGATTAGCCGAGGAATGACCGAAGGGAACAGCGTAGACACCGCTCACCGCACCAAGTCTCGCGCGGTAGGGGGCGACGTCCTGGGTGCCTTGAGGCGGGACATGACCGTTCTGTATGGTTTACCCCATTCATCGCGGTCTGCCTTGTCGCACAGCTGCCTCCAGCAGAGGCGCTTGCTCGCCTTTATCGCATTGCGTAGTCGCCTTCGAGCGTCGGCGAACTCCTCGCGGCGAATGACTTCATCAGGACGGCCACGTGCCCGTTGAGCGTACCTTCGCGCACGGATCCAGTCCCATCTACACTCCGCGATGTCGTCGTTCCACCAGTAAACAGGCTCGCGGCGCCGGCGATCACACCCCCCGGACATGGAGGCGTCGCATGCGCGCACGATTGTGGACATGAGTTCGTCCACCATGTTCTCTGCGAAACCCGACCGGATCTCCATCTCAGTCACGATCTCAGCAAAGCTATCACCGTCGAGAGTTCGTGCGCCCCACCTACGGTTGCCTGCCGGAGCACGGCCAACACCTTGAAGGCTTTTCGCAGAGATCTGACCGCGCTCGGACCCAGCTCAGAGGCGCCATCCAGATGGGTTCGGAGGGCCCCGCAGATCTCCTCCCTCATTGTGACCTCGTCGAGATCTTTAATCTCTATCGCGGTCACTGGGGTACGAGCAGTTGCTGAACCCAGCTCTCCAATAGCGCTATCCAGCTTCCGCCCAAGCTCGCCAGGGCTGATGCAAGCCTTGTCGAGTTGCAGCAGCAGTTCTCCGCCAGCACTGCGTCGGACCTTGTTGACGCTGCTAACCGAGTCCTTTAGCGTCGGCTCCGATCTCAGGAGCTTCAATATCTCCGCCTAGGATTTTGGGTCCTTCGCCTTGACCACCACTACTCCAGGGCGAGAGCGTCCAGCCGGCTTGGCTTTAGCCTTTTGGTCAGGGGCCTTTGCCTTTGCAGGGGTCTCAGTGTGTGTGTGTGTGTGTGTGTGTGTGTGTGTGTGTGTGGGTATGTGTGAATAAGTATAAGTGACAACAGGTGTAAATGAGAAAGGGAATATTTTGTGTATCAAAGTGGCAAACAGTGAAATAAATATATTAGTTTTTTTTACCGAAAGGTTTTTTTTCCATAAAAATTGTTGTGTGATTATTTAATAAACCTAAACATTCTTATTCAATAAGCATTCAAACCACCGACGGTTAGAAAGATAAAATTATTCAGCCATCGTGCAGCAGGTGTAAGCTTTACGTTTTCGAGGCTCGGCTCAGGAATAGCAAGCAGAGGATCACCGATCAGGATGCGATCAGGGGTAATCGGCGTTGGATCAGTGGCAGAACTACTCGATTGGTAGAGTGGCCTTGAATTGAGACAAGCTTCTATTTGACAGAGCACAGTACTGAGCTCCTCACTGGGGTCAACCGTATTGGAGGAGGGTCACCCATGATTTGACCAAGTTTTGTCCCGGTGTAGCGAATATGAACGATGCAATTGTGAATTTTTCGATGGACGAGCGTTTTACAGCGCAAAATCCAGAATCATGCTGCTAAGAAGTTTCGTGTTGTCGATGATGCGCGTCTTGGACGAGCAGAGTGGACAAGTGACTTTCATATGGCAGAATGATAGGATTTTCTTCATCGTATGATAATGACGGAGCATTTACCAATCTACCACCAACGCGTAATAATCTCTTGTTGTCCACCATAGGTTTTAATGAAAGTAACGGCGATTTCTTAGGCAGTTGTATTTTTCGTTTAACATAGTCGAACTCTGCATGCAGGTAGGTCAGTTTAACCCTTTTGATGAGCGTTTCTGTCGCGTATTGAAGCTCCTCTGCAGTTAAATAACTAGTACGCGTTGTTTTCCTGTTCTTTCAATTGTGAATGAAGCGCTGAATCCAAGCTGTAACTCGTGCTAAACGAGTATATGACGAGTACTTTTCAATTATATCGTCCAAATTGTTTAGTCGAGCAGTGGCACATACTGTCTTTCTTTTTATTTCGGAAAAAGCTTCTTCAGAGCTTGCAGCTGTGCTTTTAAAAAGCTGGCAAAGCTACCTCATGCAACCACGAGGGGCCTCTCCACCATAATTCCGCTTCTCTGAGTTGATTAGTTGAGATCCCTCGGGTGGCCAAATCGGCTGGATTTTGACTGGACTTCACGTATCTCCAATGTTTAGGCGACCAAATTTCCGGAATTTGCGCTACTCGATAAGCGACAAACGGACTCCAGCGGGAAGCATGAGAGTACAGCCAAATCAGAATAACCTGTGAGTCGCACCAAGCGTACAGGGCATCGATTTGAGTGTTGAGCTCATTCTGCAAGCTTGCTACTATTTTGCACACGCAAACTTCTTATATTGAATTCTTTAAGTTTGACCTTCAAATGACCTTGAAGGTAAGATCGTGGAGGTCATCTGACTTAAGATTTGAATTCAGCATCCTCGAAATCCCTTAAAGAAGATTTTATTCCAATTTTTTAACCTTTTTATAATTATTTGACCTTCAAATAACCTTTAAATGACCTGTAGATATCAATATTTTGTCAAAATGACCTTGAATTCAAATTCAGCGACCCCAAAAACATAAAGTCTACTGGGTCATTTTTTTTGTGTACCTGTGTTTATCTTCTGCAAATTTAATAATTTCGATTTTCTTCTCAGTAGTAAGAGTATTATATTTAGACATCTTGAAATGAGAGTTTAAAACCAAATAATAACATTGACTTGAGCACTGTACTCAGCTACTGCAGGTATCATTTTACATTAATCGAAGATTTGAACTTCAACATTTTCTTCGAATTAAACAAGGTAAGAAAAATTTGATTTTAACATGCAAAAAACGAGGTTTTCGTACGATACAAGCAATTTCCTTCGAAGTAAGCGGCTTTTCAAATAATCAGGATTCGAATTAGCGAGGTTCACTGTATTTGAGCACGGATTTTAAAGATGAGTAGTGAAACTTCAATTTCAGACCAAAAACATTAAAATTTACCAATTAAATTATAGACTTTTACAAAGTTTAAGGTCTCAGAAAAGGTTTAAAATCAAAAAAATTTTATTTTTAATGCATTTAATATTATCCAGAGCGTACCAATTGAGTATCAGCACCAGGGTCGCATAAAGTTCTCCAGAACATAAATGGTTACGATCGGAACCTCGGGCGAAACGATCCGACCCATTGGTCACTTTCAATCAGTAGATTCATAATGAAGGTAACAAAAAAAACGTAAAATGAATAAAAAAATTAGGTTGAAGTGTTTGAGTAGGGTGACTTACAGGTTGTACGGGTGTACGCAAATTAATGGTTAACGGTCTAAAGAGGTTAATAATTAAAACATTTGCATTATAATCGTAAAACGCCACATTACATATGACCGGTTCTCTGTGGAGTCGAATGGTAAAAAAATTTTTATTCTGCAAATATGAAAAACTTGTTGTTTTCGATGTCAGATTTGTCCCAAAAAAATTTTAGAAAAATTTGGGACTTTCTATGACAGTTTTCAGAGGCCCAAAGTTAATTATTTTAAAATATTTTAAAATAGGCCCCAAAGTCGAAAAATCACTAAAAACCACCATTTTTTACCTTTTTTGCACGTTTTTTGACACATGTTGTTGTCTACATTGCGTTACACTTTAATACCCATTACTAGGGCTGTGCGAGTACTCGAAAAAACTCGACTCGTAGAGTTCGAGAGTTGAGTACTCGACTTCTCGAGTATTTTCGAGTTTTTTCGGGTACTCGAATTTTTTCAAATAATCGAGTTTTTCGAGTACTCGCAATACATTTCAGTTTTTAGTAAATAAATGATGACTTAACAGTCTCTAGATCACCTCTCTTTGTGTTTACATGCTTATAAGTGTGATATTTGCAGCGGATTGGATTGGAAGAAAAAAATAATTTAATAGTACCACACTTCATCACACTTATAAGCACGAACACACAAAAGGAGGGGTCTAGAGACTGTTAATTCATCATTTATTTACTTAAAACTTAAATATATTGCGAGTACTCAAAAAACTCGATTACTCGAAAAAAGTCGAGTACCCGAACAAACTCGAGTATTCGAAAAAAATCAAGTACTCGAAACAACTCGAGTACTCAAATTTTCCCGACTAGACTTGAACTCGACTCGAACTCGGCAAATTTTTGGTAATAGCTCATTTTAAAGGTCTTGAATAGACCTTTAAAACGTGATCCACAAAATGAAAATCCAATTATTTAGGCTCCGTATAGAGCCAATCAAGTTCAAGTATTATTACGAAAATCAAGATTATACACATTTTTGAAGTGTCCAAATATTTTTCTCAAAACTCGTAACGTCACCAAAATTTTTGGAGAGATAGTTTTTTAAATTTTTAAAAAAGTTTTGTAGGTTATTATTTTATTTTCAAGCAAAATTGATATTTTTTTCTTAATTGAAATATCGAATTTTTAAATATAAAATAGCTAAAATACTTAGCTTCATTACCATTCAAAGGAGCGAGGGATTAATATAACTTTTAGTAAGATTCATTTTTTCAAGGAAGAGGTCAACACCTTTAATTTGGGCTGTCAACGAACTCATTGGGTGCTCGAGAACCAAAGTTATCGAGATGAGAAAAGCCAGTCTTAGAAAATTTAATGTACAGGGCAGGCAATAAATAAAGAGACCCCTGTAAATCACGTGCAGTGAACTTGAAATAAAATTAAAAACTTCGTATCCGATGTATTTTTCATCGAGAAATTCAATGGTGACCTTTAATTTGACCTTGAACATAATTTCTAAGCTACAGCGAACCAAAATCGATTTTTAACCTGATGACCTCCTTTTTTAATTGCAGATTCAAAAAGCGCGAAAAATTTCCTGTTCGAATGGGTCTTTTGTTTTTTTTTCATGGTGATTTCAAGGGCGTCACATTTTCAAAATAAACTCTTTAGTTAAGCTCAATATTATGTTAAATTTAGATTCATTTTCGTACTGACTCACTTTCATAGATTCATTCAACGCGTAATATATAGACTAGCGGCGTTCCTCGCTCGCTAACGCTCGCTCGGTCTCAGATTGTTTCAAAGAAATTGTAAGAAATATTGGAGGAGTAAGAATATTATAAGACATATTTATAAAATATTTAAATTTTGAACAAACTTAGATGTTGAAACATAATAGAATATAATAGAATCATGTTTATCGATATATTATGTAATTGTTCACGATTCATTGAATACAAAATAACCCAAGAACTTGATAGATTTAACTTAACGAAACATCATTTCTCTTTCTCGTCTTAAATATAGTACAGTGACTTTCTAAAAAGGCATTAATTTGTACGTCGAAATAGGTCTATGAAAAATTTGGAGATTAGTAGATTTAAAAAATAACTAAATGAAAAATCTGCTACACTTGGGGTGAAAAGAATTTAATTATAAAAATTTTGAGACCTAAAGGATCATTGATTAAATATTGATTAAATATTATCAAAACCATCTTGACAAGGACTTAAAAATTACAAGTCAATATATATGGGTCAAAATAATACTTTTTTACAAAACCGTGCGCACGTATATCACCGATCTTGACGCGCTTTTGGTATGTTATAGTACATGGTAAAAAGGTCCCAAAAAAAAATTTTTAGACCCCCTCCCCCCTCCTACCCCCCACTTCCGGTATAAACGTCCATTTTCGATCTATATTTTTTCTGAGGACATGAAGCAAGTAAAAAATCTGAAAAAATTCATAAAAATACTTTTCCACAATCCAAACAACCTTGAATTTTTTCAGATTTTTTGAGTGCTTCAGGCCTTCAGATAAAATCATTGAAAATTTCAAAAATCGAGATACGGCGGTATGAGCCGATGTAGTACTCGGAAATTTTTTCAGTTATTTTTCGCATTAAAAAACATAACCTCAATTTTTTTCAGATTTTTTCAGATTACCTAACGCACCTTTTGAAGCCAAAAACCGATTTTTTTGACGAAAATAATTTTTTTAGGACAGTACGGAGCCTCGAAAAATCTGAAAAAAATTTTTTCTTGTTTTTTTCATCAAAATACGTAATCTCAAATTTTTTCAGATTTTTTAATTGAAGGCGATAGCTTCTAGGGCCGAAAAATGCTATTTTTAACAAAAAATGGTTCCTAGAACCCGATGGTTCCGGTGAAAAAATTTGAAAATATTTTTTTTGAATTCCTTGTCAAATTTTAATAAATTTTGACCGTTTCAAAAGTTCGATTGAAGCTTCCTAGCTCATTTTAGAGCATCAAACGAGTTTTATCATTCCTTAGTGTCTTCAGAAACGTCTTCAGATATTTTGCCCTAATCTTTGTGATGCTCTAAAATGAGCTAGGAAGCTTCAATCGAACTTTTGAAACGGTCAAAATTTATTTAAATTTGACAAGGAATTCAAACAAAATATTTTCAAATTTTTTCATTGGAACCATCGGGTTCTAGGAACCATTTTTTGTTAAAAATAGCATTTTTCGGCCCTAGAAGCTATAACCTTCAATTAAAAAATCTGAAAAAATTTGAGATCATGTATTTTGATGAAAAAAACAAGAAAAAAATTTTTCCAGATTTTTCGAAGCTTTGTACTGTCCTAAAAAAATTATTTTCGTCAAAAAAATCTGTTATTGGCTTCAAAAGGTGCGTTAGGTCATCTGAAAAAATCTGAAAGAATTGAGGTTATGTTTTTTAATGCGAAAAATGACTAAAAAAATTTCCGAGTACTACATCGGCTCATACCGCCGTATCTCGATTTTTGAAATTTTTAATAATTTTTTCTGAAGGCCTTAAGCACTCAAAAAATCTGAAAAAATTCAAGGTTGTTTGGATTGTGGAAAAGTATTTTTATGAATTTTTTCAGATTTTTTACTTGCTTCATGTCCTCAGAAAAAATATAGATCGAAAATGGACGTTTATACCGGAAGTGGGGGGTAGGAGGGGGGAGGGGGTCTAAAATTTTTTTTTTGAGACCTTTTTACCATGTACTATAACATACCAGAAGTGCGTCAAGATCGGTGATATACGTGCGCACGGTTTTGTAAAAAAGTATTATTTTGACCCATATGTATCCTGGATGAATTTTAATAATAATAGGATCCACAGACATATTTTTTGTTGTACAAAAACCTGCAAAAACATATGTTATCTTCCGAAACAAAAAATTTTAATATTAATCCTTAATTGTCATGCTTTTGCATTTATAGGCATAAACACAGGTGTGTTTCCTTAAAGAAAGCAATCGTTTACGCTATAGTCGACATAATAAAGGTTTCTGATAAAAAATTTCCATGGCCTGAGAACAACAATCTTTATACTTTAAGTTTCGATTCTTTTTTTATTATGAATTTTTTCATTTTCATTTTAGCGATGAAAATCTTTCACAGAATACAGACAAATACTAAAGATCATTGTACCCGTTCACTTGACTTATCTGTAATTATATACTTAAATAACTAACTTGTCTGCTTTTAATTCATAAACATTAATATCTTTTTCTTTTACATTACTTTAATATAAATAATAATTTTCAAATGTACATTTTTTTCTTGGTCGAAAGTCTAGTTTGATATATTGTTTTCGAATATGGGATTAATGAATTTTTATTAGAATCAACAAATAAAAGAAAGAAAAAGGTTATATTGAAAAAAAGCCCTTTGGTCAGTAATATTAAAATTAATTCATAAACATTAATTGCTTTTTCGTTTACATTACTTCAGGATAAAGAATAATTTTCAAATGTACATTTTTTTCTTGTTCGAAAGTCTAGTTTGATATATTGTTTTCGAATATATGGGATTAATGAATTTTAATTAGAATCAACAAATAAAAGAAAGTTCATGTTCTTCGCAACAAACTCATCCGCGAGAACAGGAGAACAAAAAAATTCCCCGAAGAAGTTTCAACAGGTGCCAGAACGGGGACTCGGTGCACCAGGTCAACGCGTTCAAGATCTCCACCACAAACTCATCCGCGAGAACACGAGAACAAAAAAATACCCCGAAGAAGTTTCAACGGGGGCCAGAACGGGGACTAAGTGCACCAGGTCGATGCGTTCAAGTTCTCCACCACAAACTCATCCGCGAGAACACGAGAACAAAAAAATACCTCGAAGAAGTTTCAAGAGGGGCCAGAACGGGGACTCAGTGCACCAGGTCGACGCGTTCAAGTTCTCCGTTACAAACTTATCTACGAGAACAGGAGAACGAAAAAATTCCCTGAAGAAGTTCCAACGAGGGCCAGAACGAGGACTCGGGGCACCAGGTTGACACGTTCAAGTTATTCGCCACAAACTCATCCGCGAGAACAGGAGAAAAAAATTTTCCCGAAGAAGTTCCAACAGAGGCCAGAACGGGCACTTGGTGCACGCCAGAAAAGAAGAATGTGTAAAAAATGTAAAAAAAGGCTTAAAACGTGCGAAATCGTAAAAAACGACCAATTTTTTGTATATATATATGGGTCAAAATAATACTTTTTTACAAAACCGTGCGCACGTATGTCACCGATCTTGACGCGCTTTTAGTATGTTATAGTACATGGTAAAAAGGTCCCAAAAAAAAATTTTTAGACCCCCTCCCCCCTCCTACCCCCCACTTCCGGTATAAACGTCCATTTTCGATCTATATTTTTTCTGAGGACATGAAGCAA